>NC_056728.1:175978604-176279854 GCF_019279795.1 Protopterus annectens
ACTGAATTACTTGCCACAAGTCACAATATTTCAGAGGGATTTGACTAAAGAAATCTCTAAATCCCTCTTTGGTTCTATATCTGAATAGGGCAAGAAAACCTTGGATTTTCTGTTGCCACCCTATAATCTTTTTCCAGTGTTTCAGTGCATCTTATTTCTAATGCGACTGAAGGTGCTTTGAAAGCCGAAGGTTCTGGCATTACTGTAAGTAGATATATCTAGATGTGCTTGTGTGACTTTGTGGAGCACCTGAAGATGTCCTTTATTAATGCCCCATTTGATGGTGAAAGAAACGAAGACCAGAAGTGAACAAGTCTGAAAGATTCTTTCTGCCATTGCAATTTCATTCTCAATCTCCCAGAAATCTTTTTCCGGGAACCAGAAAGGGGGTAAGAAAATATGATTTCAGAAATCCTAAGGGTTCCCATCTGATACTTCTGAAGATAATGCCTCCCAAGGTAGAGGTGGAGTTCTAATAATGGACATCACCCTGAGGCAGAGGTGAGCTGCAAAACCAAGGCTTCACAGGTCCTTTCACTGAGTGGCCTTATCAGTGCTCCTGAGGGGGTGCCCAGCTGCCATTTTCTGTTGTCAGTCAGAGGTACTTATTCTTGCACCCCAAAGCCTGGATGTCCATCATTGATGCTAAATGGGTGCAGAGGATAATGATCATTGTATTTCTTTTTATTTCATCCCCAAAATTCAAAAAGTTGCCGGATGTTCCACCTTCTCAAAGGTCAATATTCAAAGAAATAGAAAAGCTGCTAAAGAAGTGAATCATCCAAGAGGTCCCACCAGACAAGCCAGGCTATGGAACATACTCAAGATTCTTTTAAATGCCCTCCCCTTGGACCTCAGTCACCTCAACAAATGGGGTAAACAGTTAAAGTTCTGGATCATCACGATTCAGTCCATTCTCCCACTACTGAGACTATACAATTGGATGTGCTCCATAGACCTACAGAATGTGTACTACTACACAAGATGGACAGGCAATCCAGAAGGTTTCTCTGCTTCCGGCAGTGGCCAGTCACTTCCAGTTCAGAGCCCTGCCCTGTAGCCTCAACAGCATTTCATTTGTTGGAGGATCATAATCAGCTAAGTGTTTACCTCCACCATACAAAAGCCTTCAGAATGTCTGATCAGCTTTTTTTGTCCTTCTCAACAAATAAGCTGGGTCACAGAGTTTCAAAAGTCACTTTTTCAAGATGGTCGTCTGCTTGTATTACACACGTATACAAAAAAAAAGAAAAAAGATTTGGATTTACTTAAACCCATCAAATTTCACTGTACTAGATCTATGGCGACCTCAACTGCTTTCTTTTCCAGAGTATCTATCAATGACATTTGTGCAGCTTCCACTTGGTCAAATGTTTATAACTTCATATCCTATTATAAATTGGATTTACTCTCTAGAGGCACCGCAGTCTTTGGTTCACCTGTCCTCTGGGATATCCTTCCAGGAAACCACCCACGGGTTATATTAGCTGAGGACTCTGTCCCATCCACTGAGGAATGGGTGGGAAGAGAGAACATTAGATATGAAAGTTATGTACTTATCCAAATGGTAGATCTGTGTTGTCTGTCCTCAACTCCCCTCCACCTGTCTCCCTACCTAATTATAGAATGCATTATTCCTTTACCCTAGTATGACTGGACTAACCAATTCTAAAGGCCCTTCAAGTGCACTTCTTAGCTCCAGATCAGATTTTTTTTGAGTTAGTTCTGTACTTCTTCCTGGTGGTATAGCTGCCTTTATGCAGCTATTAACATACTTGCGTAGGGTTTCTGTGAACAGTTCTGCATAGGAAGCACTGTTCTCAGGGTTTATGGGGGCTTAAAATTTTGCCAGGTTATCACTTAATAGTAGGAAGCTAGCCTTAGAGTAGTTCCTGAATATTCCAGGGTTAGCTGGGGGTTCCAGGTTTTATTTTTACTTCAAAGGAGAGCATTTTGTGGTCGGACCTTACCAGCGAAGACAATTACACTAGAGGATGTGCAGCACTCTCCCATATTAATGAGGACCAGCTCCAGTATGTTTACACCCCTGGTTGGTGTATTGACAGTCTGGTCCAGGGAGTTTGTTTACAAAATCCAGGAATCTCTCTCTGCCTGTACATTTGGTGTTGTATACGATTCCCACTTAATAGTGGGGTAATTAGTCACCTATGAATATAGTACTGGGTTGGCTGTTGAGTGTTTCCAATATGTTTAAATGCATGTTATGGGTTTCCTGGGTCATAGAGGGGGACCTATAGCTTGCAACAAAGTGGTATGGGATTTTGGCTATGGTGATTTGAAAGTAAAGAATTCAAGCACATTGTGCTGTTTGACCACCCTTGAAGGATAATTTTTTTTTTTCATCGCTGTCTGTGTAGTAGCTGGAATGAATGAGTGGAAGGCAAAATAGCTGTGCACTAATGGTGTGCACTCCATGGCTTTAAACCATGTCTCAGTGACTATACAAATGTCAGCATTCTCTAGCGTGAGGAAAGTTTGTAGGGAATAGAAAGTTTTGTTTAGACTCCCAGCATTGCCCAGTAATACCTTTTGATTACAGGGGTTCTGGATGTGTTTTGTGATTTGGATATAGCAAGTAGAAGTCTGTCTATAGAGTGCTGTAGTCTATTGTGAGTAAGGTTTGATAATATTTAGTAAAGCAGGACAGTTTTGGAGTTTGTATATCATAGTGTATGTGGACCATATGGGTAAGTGATAAGAAATGTGGTAGTTCTAGCCACTGGCAGTATTTTAAGGCTCGGTGGTGATGGTATTTTATTTTCTGGTTTGTAGAACATCTGGCTGTTTTATTGTAGCATTGCTCCACTGAATTTGATCAATTGTTATACATTTTGGAAGACTGAGACTGCAATTAGAGACAGGGGCTACTGTTTTCTTAGCACTGTCATTTTGGAAGTGTATACCTCTATAAAGGAGTCTGAGTTTTTGATGATTTTTTATAGCTTGCTGAATTGTAGATGGGCATCTGAAGTGACACCCAAGAGATCAAAACATGTTAACTTTTTTTGTCAGTTTTGGCACCATCATCTATTACATAGCATGACTGATTACAGTTTAAATTACCTTCCTTACTGTTTTCATGCACATTGCGGTGGTGGTGCTGCAGTAGCGTTGTCGCCTCACAGTAAGATGTTGTCCTGTTCGATTCTCAGCTAAAGCGTCTTCTGTGTGGAGACATTCATGAATGGACGTACCTTCGTTGAAGGTTGTGCGTCAGGGCTGGCAACTCGGCACATATAAATCTACTGCCAATCATTAGCGGACCGGAGTTCCGCTGTGGCGACCCCTAACCGGGAAAAGCCAAAAGACACAACAACTGTTTTCATGCATATTATTATAAAGTTAGGAAGTTGTACCTTATTGGACATATTTTTTTTTCAAACACGTTGGCCTGGAAAGAAGAATGACTGCTACAGTTCTACATGATTCCAGAACTAGTATCTATCAACGTTTCACCCATAAAGTCATTACAGCAGATGCTAAAAGTGGATGAAAAAATATCCAATAACAAAAGTTTTCAATGGTAACTACCAAAACAAGAATATGATTAAAACTAAATCTAAAAAAAATCCAGAGTGGTTTCTGAAAAATCAAGGTAATTATGAGGCATCAATGGTTATTTTACATTTCAAAATGCAAGTTTTTCACTTTTTATTTAAGTTTTCCTCAGCTAATCAGCTAGTCATGCAATAATCATTAGAGATAAGTATTCGGCTAAAAACGGAAAAAGGCAATGATAACATGTTTGTGTCTCATTTCAGAAGCCTGCTAAAAACTCCAGCATAGCCATTGCCATAAATATTCTCTCCAACTATAGTAAGCACAGTTAGCTTATCAGGATTACTATGTATATGCAAATAATGTTTTGTTTAAGCTTTCAGCATTTCTTCAACTCAGTAAAAAGCATTGCATTCCAGAGAATGTGACTATAATTATAGATTAAATTATAAAAATGTGTATGGCATAACATTAGGAATCATTAACTTGGAAGCTAATATAACTGAGTAGCTTAATATACAAATCAGCTTAAGATAAAAAAATTTAACTTAAAAAGCCATCTCATCTGATTTGTTCACAGACAAATTTATAACAATGTTGATAACATTTCTGACAGCATCAATGCCCACCTATGCAATTGCTCATTCAGTCTCTGATGTCAGCATTATTATCCTATTTAGGGTTTTGGGGAAGCCAGAGTGCACCTCAGCAAGCAGTGGGCATAAGACAGTGAGCTAGTCCTGGAGAGGACACCAGTCAAATATAGAAAAAATAGCTAAGAGTGAAAAATAATGTCATTCTGTGATGGAAAATATCAAATGTAATCTGTTAAAAATGCCATTATCTAGGACATAAGGCAGTCAAACATAAATGATTATTAATGGAGAAATACTAATGGGCAAATAGCCCATTTTTGTAGACAACATAATATTATGTTACCAATCCAGAATATGATATAAAATTATAGTTAATAAACTGAAATATTTTAATAATGTAGCAGGATATAAAGTAAATGAAGCAAAAGAAAAGGCTGTCATGCCCCAACGGATGACTTGGTACAGAACTTTCCCTTTTTGTTGAGTCACAGCAGGATGAGATGCGTGAGAATTTTGCTGAAAATGGATGTTGAGCAAACAGCTAAAGAAATGTGCAAAGAAATAGCTCAAAATAACGCAAGTAAGAGAAGACTATGAAAATTATTATTTATGGACATCAATAATAAGATACATGTCATTAAGATGATTTTGTTATCAGTCATTCTTCATGTAGCACAGGCTTATGTGTATCAACTGAGAGTTGAGATATGGAATAATATCAAAAAAGAAGTTAAAGTGTTTCTTTTGGGATAACAAAACAGAGTAAATGGGAAAAGCTAGTAAAAATGTGAAAAGCTAGTACTGAAAAAAGGTATGAGGTGGTTTGGGACTTCCAGATCTGGAAACATATAAGGGCACACAGCTTAGATTAATACATTTGATTCGAGATATGGAATATTGTCCCAAATGGAAACACATGATAGCCATACCGCCCAGTGAAGTAATGACAGGATCACATATGGGCATATCTAGAAAAGAAACATAGAGAAGGTTATGTACAGCCTTATACACATAAAAAGTATTACGCAAGTCTGTTTGTTAAAGGAAGTTAGGCCTTGAAAAAAAATAAAACACCACCAGTAGATTATATTATATATAGTAATAAGAAAGAGACAATGCAATGACTATTTGACAAAGAAAGAACAAATAACCAAGACTGTGAAAGCAAACAACAAAAGGGGATGAGTTAATAAAATGACATGAAACTAGGCAAATTTTTGGTTTAGTTATCTCGGATCACCTTAAATATACAGTTCTAATGTTAGAGTTCAGGAAAGATATATGGAGGTTGAACCGTAATTCTACTAAACCACAAATAGATTTTGTAATTGTGTTTCAAATGGAATTTACAGACTGGATAAGATTAATAAATAAAACATATAAGGCATTATTAGATCTGAAAAATACAGTATAAAGTACAAATAGCATGGAATGAGTGGTTAAATAACAATATTACAGATCAGTGGCAGGAAATGTGTCTTAATCATAGATATACTAGTTAAGAAAATTTCAAATTAATGCAGGAAAATGTTTGCAAAATACATCCATACTTCTACAAGACTTAAAAATGGAAAATGCCACTGCAGGGAGGAAGCCTATGCTGGAGATGTGATGCTTCGGAAGGAGGTTCTTGGGATCACGTATTATGGGACTGTATAGAGTTGCTTCAGTACAAAAATTAATAAGTCTTATACTTGGAATATAATTTAACCTCAGTATAACATGTACTGAAGAGGTGGAGGTAATGTTGTCTTTAGTGTTAATATTGGCTAAGAAACCTGTTAACTAAAAAATGGAAAACCAACGAGAAACTATCAATAAGAGATGTGAAAATGATGAATACATATCATTTTAAGTAGAGTTGCTGCTACTGAGATTTGTCTGCATACATCAACTGGACATAAGCTGATTTAAGTATATTTCCTTCATTTTATTGTGGTTGTTATAACTTGGGGACTGATTTCTCAGATCTAGCTCTGTTGAAACTGTCTTGTGTGTGTGTCTGAAGCTCTGCACTAGTTGTTAAACTGCTCTGAAATTCCTTTAAGTGTTAATTAGCTTGGGGGGTTTTCTGATAACTTTAAAACCTGTGTTGGTTACATCTCTGGTAATCATTTTAAGTAGAGTTGCTGCTACTGAGATTTGTCTGCATACATCAACTGGACATAAGCTGATTTAAGTATATTTCCTTCATTTTATTGTGGTTGTTATAACTTGGGGACTGATTTCTCAGATCTAGCTCTGTTGAAACTGTCTTGTGTGTGTGTCTGAAGCTCTGCACTAGTTGTTAAACTGCTCTGAAATTCCTTTAAGTGTTAATTAGCTTGGGGGTTTTCTGATAACTTTAAAACCTGTGTTGGTTACATCTCTGGTAATCATTTTAAGTAGAGTTGCTGCTACTGAGATTTGTCTGCATACATCAACTGGACATAAGCTGATTTAAGTATATTTCCTTCATTTTATTGTGGTTGTTATAACTTGGGGACTGATTTCTCAGATCTAGCTCTGTTGAAACTGTCTTGTGTGTGTGTCTGAAGCTCTGCACTAGTTGTTAAACTGCTCTGAAATTCCTTTAAGTGTTAATTAGCTTGGGGGTTTTCTGATAACTTTAAAACCTGTGTTGGTTACATCTCTGGTAATCATTTTAAGTAGAGTTGCTGCTACTGAGATTTGTCTGCATACATCAACTGGACATAAGCTGATTTAAGTATATTTCCTTCATTTTATTGTGGTTGTTATAACTTGGGGACTGATTTCTCAGATCTAGCTCTGTTGAAACTGTCTTGTGTGTGTGTCTGAAGCTCTGCACTAGTTGTTAAACTGCTCTGAAATTCCTTTAAGTGTTAATTAGCTTGGGGGTTTCTGATAACTTTAAAACCTGTGTTGGTTACATCTCTGGTAATCATTTTAAGTAGAGTTGCTGCTACTGAGATTTGTCTGCATACATCAACTGGACATAAGCTGATTTAAGTATATTTCCTTCATTTTATTGTGGTTGTTATAACTTGGGGACTGATTTCTCAGATCTAGCTCTGTTGAAACTGTCTTGTGTGTGTGTCTGAAGCTCTGCACTAGTTGTTAAACTGCTCTGAAATTCCTTTAAGTGTTAATTAACTTGGGGGGTTTCTGATAACTTTAAAACCTGTGTTGGTTACATCTCTGGTAATCATTTTAAGTAGAGTTGCTGCTACTGAGATTTGTCTGCATACATCAACTGGACATAAGCTGATTTAAGTATATTTCCTTCATTTTATTGTGGTTGTTATAACTTGGGGACTGATTTCTCAGATCTAGCTCTGTTGAAACTGTCTTGTGTGTGTGTCTGAAGCTCTGCACTAGTTGTTAAACTGCTCTGAAATTCCTTTAAGTGTTAATTAGCTTGGGGGTTTTCTGATAACTTTAAAACCTGTGTTGGTTACATCTCTGGTAATCATTTTAAGTAGAGTTGCTGCTACTGAGATTTGTCTGCATACATCAACTGGACATAAGCTGATTTAAGTATATTTCCTTCATTTTATTGTGGTTGTTATAACTTGGGGACTGATTTCTCAGATCTAGCTCTGTTGAAACTGTCTTGTGTGTGTGTCTGAAGCTCTGCACTAGTTGTTAAACTGCTCTGAAATTCCTTTAAGTGTTAATTAGCTTGGAGGTTTCTGATAACTTTAAAACCTGTGTTGGTTACATCTCTGGTAATCATTTTAAGTAGAGTTGCTGCTACTGAGATTTGTCTGCATACATCAACTGGACATAAGCTGATTTAAGTATATTTCCTTCATTTTATTGTGGTTGTTATAACTTGGGGACTGATTTCTCAGATCTAGCTCTGTTGAAACTGTCTTGTGTGTGTGTCTGAAGCTCTGCACTAGTTGTTAAACTGCTCTGAAATTCCTTTAAGTGTTAATTAGCTTGGGGGTTTTCTGATAACTTTAAAACCTGTGTTGGTTACATCTCTGGTAATCATTTTAAGTAGAGTTGCTGCTACTGAGATTTGTCTGCATACATCAACTGGACATAAGCTGATTTAAGTATATTTCCTTCATTTTATTGTGGTTGTTATAACTTGGGGACTGATTTCTCAGATCTAGCTCTGTTGAAACTGTCTTGTGTGTGTGTCTGAAGCTCTGCACTAGTTGTTAAACTGCTCTGAAATTCCTTTAAGTGTTAATTAGCTTGATGGGGTTTCTGATAACTTTAAAACCTGTGTTGGTTACATCTCTGGTAATCATTTTAAGTAGAGTTGCTGCTACTGAGATTTGTCTGCATACATCAACTGGACATAAGCTGATTTAAGTATATTTCCTTCATTTTATTGTGGTTGTTATAACTTGGGGACTGATTTCTCAGATCTAGCTCTGTTGAAACTGTCTTCCCACCCCCTCCCTGTTCTTGGATGTAGTTTAAATTTGGTGGCTTTTGCAGTGCCCGCCCACTGTAGATTTGATCTAGGACACTCCCCAGTCCCTTCTCTTTACCGCATTCTCTAATAAACCCTTTCTGCACTTGCTTTTAGTCCTTTTAATTTAATTACATTTTTTCATACTGTGTGTGGACTAATATTGCTACATACTCAAGTGTGCCAGCTTGCACTGCATGTGAATTGTTTTTATAGCATTTACTGTCTGTTTTTTTCCTTGTCGCTGTAAAAAAAAAAAAAAAAAAAATTCTCTTGTTTTCCTGCCTTACTGAACTAGAGTAGTCCAGTTTCAGAGTTGCTGATCCCTGGGCTTTGTTTTTAGTTCCTGTTACTGATCCATTGCCTTATTAGGAAGGAGGGAAGTTTCTTTGCTTACCAGTGGGAGTGGGAAGCACTGAGCAGCCTTTTGTCCGATTTGGTGAAGTTTCAGCCAGAAACTAGTAGTCCATTGGTCGCTTTGGGCCAGTTCCTAGCTCCTTTCAGCCCCTGCTATAAAACACGCTAAACACGCGTTTTCCAGCTTGTACCAACTCAGCACAGATCCTCGTGGTGGCCTGCAGAGTGATCCAAGCAGCAGAGAGCTAAAAGAGTGACTTTCTACCAGATATAAGTATTTTTGTGGCTTTCCCACTGTTATTAAGCTAGCGACTGCATTTCGCCTGTTTTACTGCTACTTTAAGTGATTTCTGCATTTTACACTGTTTATTGCACTTTAAGTTACTAATTGTTGCAAATTGTTTCTGTAGGCTACACACTAAAGTGCTAGCCAATTTACAGCATTTATAGCATTTACTGTCTGTTTTTTTTCCTTGTCTCTGTAATAAAACAAAAATCTCTTGTTTTCCGCCTTACTGAACTAGAGTAGTCCAGTTTCAGAGTTGCTGATCCCTGGGCTTTGTTTTTAGTTCCTGTTACTGATCCATTGCCTTATTAGGGAGGAGGGAAGTTTCTTTGCTTACCAGTGGGAGTGGGAAGCACTGAGCAGCCTTTCTGTCCGATTTGGTGAAGTTTCAGCCGGAAACTAGTAGTCCATTGGTCGTTTTGGGCCAATTCCTAGCTCCTTTCAGCCCCTGCTATAAAACACGCTAAACACGCGTTTTTCCAGCTTGTACCAACTCAGCACAGATCCTCGTGGTGGCCTGCAGAGTGATCCAAGCAGCAGAGAGCTAAAAGAGTGACTTTCTACCAGATATAAGTATTTTTGTGGCTTTCCCACTGTTATTAAGCTAGCGACTGCATTTCGCCTGTTTTACTGCTACTTTAAGTGATTTCTGCATTTTACACTGTTTATTGCACTTTAAGTTACTAATTGTTGCAAATTGTTTCTGTAGGCTACACACTAAAGTGCGCTAGCCGATTTACAGCATTTATAGCATTTACTGTCTGTTTTTTTCCTTGTCTCTGTAATAAAACAAAAAATCTCTTGTTTTCCCGCCTTACTGAACTAGAGTAGTCCAGTTTCAGAGTTGCTGATCCCTGGGCTTTGTTTTTAGTTCCTGTTACTGATCCATTGCCTTATTAGGGAGGAGGGAAGTTTCTTTGCTTACCAGTGGGAGTGGGAAGCACTGAGCAGCCTTTCTGTCCGATTTGGTGAAGTTTCAGCCAGAAACTAGTAGTCCATTGGTCATTTTGGGCCAATTCCTAGCTCCTTTCAGCCTTCTGCTATAAAACACGCTAAACACGCGTTTTCCAGCTTGTACCAACTCAGCACAGATCCTCGTGGTGGCCTGCAGAGTGATCCAAGCAGCAGAGAGCTAAAAGAGTGACTTTCTACCAGATATAAGTATTTTTGTGGCTTTCCCACTGTTATTAAGCTAGCGACTGCATTTCGCCTGTTTTACTGCTACTTTAAGTGATTTCTGCATTTTACACTGTTTATTGCACTTTAAGTTACTAATTGTTGCAAATTGTTTCTGTAGGCTACACACTAAAGTGCGCTAGCCGATTTACAGCATTTATAGCATTTACTGTCTGTATTTTTCCTTGTCTCTGTAATAAAACAAAAAATCTCTTGTTTTCCTGCCTTACTGAACTAGAGTAGTCCAGTTTCAGAGTTGCTGATCCCTGGGCTTTGTTTTTAGTTCCTGTTACTGATCCATTGCCTTATTAGGGAGGAGGGAAGTTTCTTTGCTTACCAGTGGGAGTGGGAAGCACTGAGCAGCCTTTCTGTCCGATTTGGTGAAGTTTCAGCCAGAAACTAGTAGTCCATTGGTTGTTTTGGGCCAATTCCTAGCTCCTTTCAGCCCCCTGCTATAAAACACGCTAAACACGCGTTTTCCAGCTTGTACCAACTCAGCACAGATCCTTGTGGTGGCCTGCAGAGTGATCCAAGCAGCAGAGAGCTAAAAGAGTGATTTTCTACCAGATATAAGTATTTTTTGTGGCTTTCCCACTGTTATTTAAGCTAGCAACTGCATTTCGCCTGTTTTACTGCTACTTTAAGTGATTTCTGCATTTTACACTGTTTATTGCACTTTAAGTTACTAATTGTTGCAAATTGTTTCTGTAGGCTACACACTAAAGTGCGCTAGCCGATTTACAGCAATTACTGTCTGTTTTTTCCTTGTCTCTGTAATAAAACAAAAAAAATCTCTTGTTTTCCCGCCTTACTGAACTAGAGTAGTCCAGTTTCAGAGTTGCTGATCCCTGGGCTTTGTTTTTAGTTCCTGTTACTGATCCATTGCCTTATTAGGAAGGAGGGAAGTTTCTTTGCTTACCAGTGGGAGTGGGAAGCACTGAGCGCCTTTTGTCTGATTTGGTGAAGTTTCAGCCAGAAACTAGTAGTCCATTGGTCGCTTTGGGCCAATTCCTAGCTCCCTTCAGCCCCTGTTATAAAACACGCTAAACGCCAGAAGCTGATTTAGCTGAGTAACCACTGTTGCACACAAGAGCAGCGGTTAAACAAGGTTAAACTATTTGGGCCATCTAAATTCCACTCTTCCAATTTTCCCTTAAAACTACCTTCCTCGAGCTGTACTGCTGATCTAACCAGCATATCCTATAACTGAAAAGTTCATCTCTACTTGATTCCCAAGTAGACTATTCTCTATCTGTAAAGCCTAGCACTTACTCCTACAGTACTTGCACCTTGATAAAGCACTCTTATTATAGATAGTACCCCACCAGCCTAAAACCCACTTCCCCGAGTCCTTTGAAAGTCTCTTTATCTACTACTTCTAGTATGTCGAGGGATCAGTTGCTAGTGTCCTCTCCAGCTCAACTGGTGAACCTGGGAATATTGAGGCAATGTTACAACTGCCTCATGTACACAGACAATCCTCTCCTTCTCCCACAAAACACAAATACATGCGAGAGATGCAACTATACGGCCAAACTGGAGGCTGAGCTCTCTCAACATAGGACTGGCAAGACCAGACAGGAGGAGAAGGTAACCACACACAATACATACCCAGTCACACATGGTACCATCACAACTTCAAATCATACACATACTCACACAAAGACATACTTGGAGGCTCTGATCAAAATTTTACCAAAACAGCAGAGGGCACCAAAGCAGACACCCAAACAACTACCACCTCACGACCCAACACATGCAACACATAGACCACACAGTCAGAGTGTCAAACAGTCACAGCCCTTAAGGCCAAACAAAATGCCAGACACACTTGTCATTGGTGATTCCATAGTCAGACACACTGACGTCCCGCTCACCAGACTGAGTAAAGAGAAGGTCACAGTAAGCTGCCTGTCAGGCGCTAGAATCCGCCACATAACGCAAGCACTCAGGTCTCTCAACAGCAGGTACAAGTACGACTCAGTCATTGTCCACGCTGGTGTCAACGACCTGAGACGCACCTCCTTGGACTACATGAAAAGGGACATCGAGGAGCTCTCTGATTATGTAGCCCAGGCAGGTATGACCCTGACCTTGAGCAGTATCCTACCTTCACCTAGAATGATGCCACAATACAGTGATAAGATGATCAGCTTTAATAATTGGCTTAAATTCTGGTGTCATTCAAAGGGGATCCAATGTCTGTCTGCCTGGGATGACATGCTGGACAAGCCACGCTGCTTCGCAAGGGACGGCTTGCACCTGTCACCCTGGGCTTCCGGATATTGGCAAAGGCTCTTGCCACCCCATAGTGCCTTTTTTAGGCAAGGCTCAAATTCTAAACCTACCACCCTAGAACACCAAAAGGAAAAAAACTAAGGGTAATGCTGCTCAATGCCAGAAGTCTCAATCTCAAGATGCACGCACTCGAGGCCCTTCTCAATATGGAGAACATCGATGTCTGTGCTGTGACAGAAACCTGGTTCAAGGCTCCTGAGAGCACCCCAGCACTAACAGGTTTCACCTCATATCATGCTCCGCCCCAAAATCCGGACAACACCAAGAAAGGAGGGGTGTCCATATTCATAAAGGACACCCACACCTCAAGGTTGGTGGCAACGCATGATGCATCGGAGACCATCCAGGTGCAATTAACCATAGGCAAGACTGCTCTGCAATTTGTAGCATGTTACAGGCCACCCTCTCAAACTCAGGAACCTCACATGGCCTTCCTGAAAACATTGGAGGGGATAAATGTATCTCCAAACACCATCATACTAGGTGACTTTAACTACCCTAATATAGACTGGGAACACTACTCAAGCCCGAACACTCTAACCCAAAGATTCCTGGAGTTCATAAACTCAAATGCCATGGAACAACTAGTCACCATCCCCACAAGAGGAGAAAACATACTTGATCTCATCATCACGAACATGGGATCAAAATGTTCAACACCGGAAGTATACCCCTCACTGGTGAGATCAGATCATAAACTAATCTCGCTGGAGGTCCTCATCCCGCCCCCACCTGAAACAAAAAGACCACAGTGAAAAACTTCTCAAAAGCCGATTTCACACTTCTAAAAACTAGTGTGGTCTCCTTTAAGGCCCCTGAGCCAGTGGTAAACATTACTCAAACCGCTGAATCACTTACAAATGCCTTCTACCAGCACCTACAGGACTGCATGGATCAGGCAATCCCAAACAAAACTAAGACTCTCTGTACCAAAGGCAAGCGTCCAGTCTGGTGGACCCCAGCCATAAACAAGCTCTACAACAAAAGGAGGAAGCTACTACAAGATAGAGCAAAATCCTTGAAAGGTAAGACACCTTTGATCATTATAAGTAAAAACTAAGAGCTCTCATAAAATCATCCAAGGCAAATTTTGAGAGAAAAATCGCCAAGGACTCTAAAGAGAATCATAAGGCCTTCTTTAGCTATGTTAGAAACCTAGGAGGAAACTCCCAGATATGCTCAGAATTAGTTCAAAATGATGTGAAAATTACTGAACCTACACACATTGCCAACATACTGGCTGACAGGTTCAGTGCAAACTTCTCCCCCAAAAGGAGAGATATCTATTCCAGAGGATTGTAGCCCCCCAAACATCTCCAACGCCCAGGTGAGAACTGCCCTCACTAAGGCAAAAAAAACAGCATCCATGGGACCGGATGGTGTCCCCGGCTGTGTGCTTCATGAACTCAATGAGGAATTAAACCCACAGTTAGGACAGCTGTTTAATCTTAGCCTCACCTCAGGATACGCACTCAAGGAGTGGCGCACGGCGACTGTGGTCCCACTTCATAAGGGCGGTGCCTCCACAGACCCTGGAAATTACCGCCCCATTAGCTTGACAAGCCTTATCTGCAAAGCCATGGAGAGGATCATAATGGAACTCATAAATAAAGACATAGGGAACTTGCAGACTTTGGATCCAACTCAGTTTGGCTTTGTCAAAGGCAGATCCTGCCTCTTAAACTTGGTTGACTTTTTCGAGACAGTCACCAAGGCCATTGATGAGGGAAAGGCAGTCCATACAGCCTACCTCGACCTGGCAAAGGCCTTCGACACAATACCCCACTCAGGTATCATCGAAAAACTCATCAGCTTGAATGTAAACCCATACATCACAAGATGGGTTGCAAACTGGCTAAGTGACAGAACCCACAGGGTCAGAGTTGCTGGAGCCATGTCAGACTCAAAGCCTGTCACAAGTGGTGTCCCACAGGGCTCAGTCCTGGGTCCACTCTTGTTCGGCATCTACTTTTCTGAAGTACAAGCAAACACAGGAGGGTTATGGCTGACAAAGTTTGCAGATGACTGCAAACTGGGCCATAGTCGAAAACACATCTGACACAGATATCCTCCAGAAGGGCCTCACAGAAATGGATAACTGGTGCCAGAGCCATGGCCTGAAGTTAAACGCCAAAAATGCATAGTCATACCCTTTGGGAAAAACAAGGCTACCCCTAGCTACCATATAGGTGGCAATCCACTGAGCACAGAAAAAGTCATCAGAGATCTGGGGACCCAGGTTGACAGTAGCCTTCGTTTGACACTCATGTTGCTAAAGTAGTTAGGAAAACCTTCTATATCACCCACCTGATCATGAAGGGATTCACATCTAGATCAAGGGAGGTCATCGTCCCCTGTACTCATCACTTATTAGACCTATGATTGAGTACAATGCCCCGCTCGAATGTATCTGACCAGACACCTGCTGCAGCTTGAAAGGCCCCAAAAGTTCCTCACCAAAAGGATAAAGGGTCTCAAAAATATGTCTTATGCTGCCCGACTGAAAGAACTCCAGCTCTATTCAGTCTCATACCGCTTGCTCAGAGGTGACCTGTGCCTGACATATAAGGCCATGTCAAACCCAGATTTGATGAATATGCTTCACCTCATCTAGATCCCTCAGAACCACAAGGGCGGGAGACTTAAACCTTGACAAGGTTATAAATAGAACGTGCTGGAGGGACAGATTCATCACCCAGAGACTCCCTATGCTGTGGAACAAAATCCCGGTACATGTGAGGCAGAGCACCTCTCTGGTCTTGTTCAAGAGGAATCTTGACCAATGGATGGGAGATTGCAGATATACCCCAGGGATTACTTCAGCGTCACTGCTTGACAGAGGCACAGCAAAATGATAGGCATAGTTTTTATTCAAACTAAAGGGGTGGCGAAAGCCACATAACTATGGGCTAGGCTTATAAATGCCCTTGGGCAGATAGCCTAGTATGAACCTATGAACCTATGAACCTATTAAAATGTGGATCAGAGAGCTCTTAGAGGTCAGAAACACAACTCCTTATTAAAAAATGTGCTGTATTGAACTTGAAGTGGGTCATTGACACAGAATAAAATACCTAAGATGAATATCTATTTAATAAAGTAGACTCCAAAGGAAATCAGTGGTCTGAGGTTACGATTTGTAATGTAGTAAAACTAGAACAATGCGACCACTGAATAACTCCCGGTCTCAAATTATTTTCTAAGTAGTTAATTTGTATGTTGAACTGTTTTTGTTTAATGAACAGTGGTAAACAAAACTTGATTATAAGACTAGATAGAACCTTAATTTGTGATTTTGGTACCGATTGTTGTATTAACCATTTTATAATTATATATTTATACAATTCAAATAGACTAACCTTATTTCAATCAGTGCTTACATTGAGTTATCAATAACTTGCAATTGCTAAGCTTGCAAATCCAAAATCACAATTGAAGGCTGTGTGTTGTATCTCACATTATATAAGTTTTGAGATGAAGCCTTTCACTAGCTTGTATGTAGCATGGTTTTGGAAGTATTCATTTAAATAAGAATATGCAGTACCAGATGTCTCGAGGCATCAATAGGATACAACTGGAAACACCTGGAGGCATTATTTCATTTTAATGAGTTGATACAAATAATGGATTGCTGTACAAAGCTTTGCTTAAATAGATGGAGTCCACCATTTTTTGCTTTAAAAAAGGAAAATTTTGTAAGACTGAAAGATGTTCATCATATTGATCACTGCTGCTGTAGCCTTAGCTATATGGGTTATATCATACCAAGGATATAAAAGCCGGCCAGCTTCCTAAGTTTCAGGACAACTTTCACACTTCAGAAGCTGTCAGGCAGTTTGACCTGAGCTGATTAAAAGACAAATTTAAGTGCCAAGCCCTTCAGAACTTTACTGCTGCTGAAGAGGACAATCCTCTCAGGCTGTTGAGGGTCGATGGTCAGCTTATGCTGTTCCTTTGTGGGGCAGATAAGTTCCCTTTGGTGAGCACAACCTTCCATTTAATGACACTTTCCTCTTCAGGAAAGTTGTTTTAAATCTAGGAGTTTGTGTTTTAATGGACTGTTATGAGACTGTATACTGTACTTTTAAATGGGAGTGCTCTTTTTCTGTCAGTTCCAAAGTTGTTTAAATAACTGAAAACCATTTTTCCTATGGAGAGAACTTGTTTATTTTAGTTTGTGTGGTTGGAAAAGTGCTTTAAATTGCTTTTTACTGTGTTTGTCTGTGAAAAAAAGCCCCATACACTTGTTTTCTCTGAGAAAAAGGCACCATTTTTGACTTGACCATGGAATGAACTGTTGCTCCCACAGTCAGACATTCTTTCAGCCACAAAAAGAAAAGTAAAAAAAAAAAACATCCTTTACCACCACAGCAGGCTAGCAGTTTGACTCAGTCGCAGGTGGGTGGTTTTGCTGTGACCATTTGTTGTACCTCAAATCTCTCATCTTTTACTTCATATCACTCTGTTGTAGCACCTACAGCCACTATGGATCAGGTATTAGCCACATCTGTGCAGCTGTTTGGGTCCCACACAGTGGGCATGGGAGAGCCAGTGTTGTCAGTCCTGGGAGAGGGAACAGGGAAGGCTTCCCTGTTTTAGAAAATGTTGTGCCCATCCCTAGGGAAGCTGCGCTGCCACTATTAACACTGTTGGCCCCATTTGCCCTGTCAAAAACAAGCAGAAAACTACAACAGGAGTAGTTTACTGAGTCTGACTCAGGGTTTATTCTAGGCTATCGATAATACTTGTAAGGTAGCTTCTGGTAAAAAGGAGGAGGGGTACATCCTTTTCCGAAGCGATTCAAGATTCTAAACAGGACGCTAAATGGACACACACATGGGTTTTATTCTCAGATTTCTGATTCAGACTCAGAGGAGAGATCAGTTTTTTATTCTCCTTGTGGAATTTCTCTTTCTCTGAGGCTATTTCTAGAATGTGCAGGTGTTTTCAGTGGGAGAATACTGACGTTTCTCAGTAACACAGAAAAAAAAAATATGGAACCTACACCCATTTATCCAGTTTTCTCTGCCTTGAAGGATGTATATATATTACTGCCTGAAGTTATACTGATAGTCAGCCTGCTGCCCCTAAAAAGACAGGTAGAATGTATAGAAATCAGATGCTTGAAGACCAGTTCTGGATCTTTCTTTCATAAACCTATTTGTGATTGTGCCCAAATTCAAAATGGTTTCACTTCACAAACTGTTACCTTTTCTTCCTCATTCATCTAGATTTAAAAATGTTTATCATCACATCCCTATTCATCCGGATTTCAGGTGTTTCTTAAGGGTTTATATGTCGGGATCACATTATCAGATGTGTTGTTGTCCTTTTTATTCTTCCTCAATGTTTGGGTTTGGATCCACATATACCAGACTTTGGATACACCTCTCGAGCTCCTCCCTCTACCCATAATTCCCTAATCCATCCCCACAGCCCCAGATCTTGTTTGCTGCCATCACGAACACACACAGGTTCCACTCTTGAGTGACTGTAGAGCTTATATTGTGAGTCTATTCTAACAATTTCCTTTTTTTCCCTAGTCTTTTGATTTTTCTCCATCTACTTTTTTGCTGGTTGTTAGGACAACCTTTCTTCCTTTTTTCCTATACTATTTTAATAGTATCTTTTATTACCATTACTAGTATTTTCTCTTGTCAGTTTTGAGCTCTAAGTTAGTCAGACCTATTCCACAGGGACAGCCAGTTCCAATAGGTCTCCAGCCACTTCCAATAGAGGAACTTCTCCTCTCTTCGAGTACCTCTCCAGAACACCACATGGAGGAGGTGTGCTGGAAGAGAACATGGAAAAGGAGACGCACAGATTTCTCCCATGGAGGATGCTGATTTTTGATGGAGAGGGATTCCCCAGGTCACCACCGGATGACATCTCCTTTGGACATATGTTAGATATTCTGAAACAAAAGAGTGGTTGGTCTTCCCAAAATCCCTCACTGGAAGAGTCTGTGTCCTTGGAGGCTTTTGGTTCTGGCCCATCTACATCTTGGGGAACCCCTTGGAGGATGAATTATTGATTTGGTTTCCCACCGGGCATGGAAGGCCTGGATTCTATCAAGCCCATCCCCAAGTTTTTGGCCTCTGTCTACAGACAGACCCCACTGAAGCAAAGCAGTTCCAGCTGATGCTATGGTGGTGCTGGCAGCCACTAAGAAAGACCTAGCAGAATAGAGCTCTTCTGTTCATCTGCTTAACAGAGAGTCTAGAGCACTGAATATATTTGAAAAGCGAGTGTTTGCCTCAGCTACCTTTGCTCTGAGGTCCCTAAATTACCTGGCGAACTTTACTAGACTTCAGAGAGATTTGACCAAAGAACTTTCAAATACTCTGTCAGTCCATGTCTGCGGAGGATTTCAAAAGGACATCCTCTCAAATGGCTACTCTTTTATGTATATCAAATGCTTCGATGAGGTTAATTTGCAAATGGAAGAGGTTCCTCATTTGGGCATCAGATAAGGAAACTGACCCTTTTTCTTCTTCATTTTCTGCCATTCTTCATTTTTTGACAACCCTTTTTAAAGAAGGAGCAAGTTTCTCTACAATTAAGCTTCAGTTGACAGCAATTTCTAATTTTCACACAGGGAACAATTATTTTTCCTTGGCTTCCTCTGGATTGTGTAAAGCTTTTATGAAAGGCATTTTTCTTCTGAGGCCTCCGATAAAGGACCCATCTCCATCTTGGGATCTAATGGCTGTACTTGTGGGCTTGACACAAAAACCTTTTGAACCGTCTGACAAATCTGATCTAAAATTTCTGTCATGGAAGACTGTATTTTTTTTTAGTAGCTGTAACTTTGGCAAAAAGAATATCTGAACTCCAGGCTCTTATGTCTAAAACTCTTTACATTATTTTTCATAAAGCTAGGGTTTCATTATGGACTAACCTTTTTTACCTAATGTAGCTTCTGAAAATAACATCAACCAATCTATTTACTTGGCACTTTTCTTTCTAAATTTTCCAGTAAAGGTGAGTACATGCTACACCTCCTTGATGTGCACAGATCACTACATTTTTACCTTCACAGGACAAAATAATTTAGAAAATCAGAACAACTTTTTGTGTCTTTACTCCAAATCATCTAGGTCATTCACACTCTAAAGTTACCCTAGCTAAATGGATTACAGACTGTATTTCATGGGTTTACTCTCAGAAAGGTATGGCATTACCTAAACCTCCCCGAGCTCATTCAACCAGCTTCATGGCTACCTCATCTTCCTTTTGGTCAAGAACTTGGACCATGTAGCTACAGCATATCATTTCCAGAAACAGAGCCGCCTTTGGTTCAGCATTACTCCGGAATATCCTTCCATGAGGGTCACCCAAGATCAGCATAGCTGGAGACTGTGTCCCGTACATTGAGGAAGAATGAAAAGGGCAACATCAGATTTATAAGTTATATACTCACCATAACTAGGCATGTGTGTTGACCATTTTCATTCTTCCTCAACTCCCCTCCCATCCATCCTGTGTTTGGAACTACAGTTCCAGGTTTGAGCCCTGTATTATCTATCTATCTGTACCCCTTTCTCTTTAGCTATTGGGAAATATTGCAGCAAACTTGATCTGAAGCTATGGGGATGGCATAGGGCATTTTGGGTAGAGGAAGGAGCTCAAGAGCTGGATCCGAAGTCTGGTGTATGTGGCTGAGGATAGGATCTGAACCCATACGCTGAAGAAGAATGAAAATGGACAACAGAGATACCTAGTTCTGGTGAGTAAATAACTTTTAATTCTCTGCCTTACCCTTTGGAATATCCACTGCACCAAGAGTGTTCATAGTGTCTAGCTCCAGTTATAGCTTATTGCAGGCTATTCATGTTTTTCCATATGTAGATGACTTGCTTAACTTTGCAGAGTCATTTTCAAAGTGTCAGGGGTTTCTCTCTTGCCTGAGAGATCTCTTACACAAGCTGGGATTCCAAGAAAACATTCAAAAGTCTTTCTTGATGTAGAACTGTTTCTAGTATTTTTCAGTCAGACTTGGGCCACTGTGAGGGAATACCTCAGGATTTTGGGTCTCATGGCATCCATGATTCTCATGATACCCCTGGCAAGATTCCACATGAGGATACAGTGGTATCTGAAGGCACTTTGGTCCTGGCATCAAAATCTTTTAGCTTTTCAGGTTCCAGTACTGGGGTTTGTCAGAAAAGAAATCTTTTGGTGGAGACAACAGATATCCCTAAATCCAGGTCTCCACTTCTCCCTCCTTGCTCCAAAGCACTCAGTTACCACAGGCACCTTGGACTTTGCTTGGGAAGCAGTTTCAGGAGTGATAAAAGCTCAAGATATGTGGGACACCAAGGATGGACACAAGCAAATAATAGAAAAGAGATGCTTGCCCTGATCAAGGCACTCAACTCTCTGAATCATCGTTGGTCCCCGGGATCTTTTCAAATTGTTACAGACAATACCACAGTCACGGTACATTAACAAGCAAGGGGAAACTGAGTTGTGCCCACTTTGCAGGCTAGCCATGTTAGCTTGGGATATAGCTTCACAGCATAGTCTCATGCTAAAGGCATCCTATGTTCTGTCTGATCAAAGCTGAGTGGCAGACAAACTGTGGAGGACAAAGGCAGACCCTCATAAATGGAAACTAGATCAGGAGTCTTCCAAGATTTGATCCATCTGTGTGGGCATCCTCAAGTTGACCGCTTTGCCTCCCCTCTTAGATTCTCGTCTAGGACTCCATCCAAGAAAGCCTCGAAGACAGGGGCTTTTTCTTTTCTTTGGAGAGGAATTTTCCTGTATGCTTTTCTGCCATTTCCAGTAATACCCATCCTCCAAGATTAGTATGTTGACTCCCTTCTGGTCCAGGTAACCATGGTTTTGCCTTCTTTTGGAAATGGCCAGGGGCAATTACCACACGTTTCCTCACAGACTAGATCTACTCACACAAGAACAGTGATGTTTGATGCACCCTGACCCCCATCAACTTCATCATTTCACTGCCTGGATTATAATGTCTTAATTCCTTATAGGTACCTGTTTGCTGAGGACATGAAGCAGGTACTAATGGAGGCAAGTAAGTGTGCTATTTGAAGATCATATACTGGCAAATGGAGAAGATTTTCTAGTTGGTGCCAACAGCATAACCATCACCCATTCAGGGCTAATTGTTCTCTGGTTTTACAATATTGGTGTGAGTTACTCTCCTATGGTCTTTCTTACTGCACTAACAAGGTTCATTTATTGGTCATTTCAGCATGACTGTCCATGCATCCTCCTCTTTCCATGTAGTCTCATATCAAAAGAGGCCTCCAAGAAAACTGGTGGCCCCTGCTTGGGATGTTAATGTTATGTTAGAGAAGCTAGCACTTGTCCCATTTGAAACCGCTTACCTGTTTGTCTGGAGGTTTTAACATGGGAAACAGTTTTACTGATTGCTGTGACCTCTGCAAGAAGAGTATCTGAGTTTCAAGCTCTTATGGTGAGTCAATCCATTCCCATATCATTTTCCACAGTGGTAGGGCTTCTTTGGGAACTAATTCTTCTTTTATGCCTAAAGTGGATCCAGGTTTACTTTTAGCCAAACTACCCATCTCTCCATTTTCTTTCCTGAACCCAAAAATGATGGAAAAAATATGCTCCATACTTTTGATGTCCACAGACAACCCGGGTACTGTCTTGACAGAACTAAAGCTTTTAGATCTTTGGATCAATTTTTCATTTCCTTAGAAAATAGAAGGGACAACCTGTGTCAAAACAGGCTACTTCAAAATGGCTGTCTAAGGTTATTACAACCTGTTATACTAACCACAACAAAACCATTCCATTCAGGGTCAAGGCCATCTCTGCCAGGGCTTTGTCTTCATATGTGGCTTTTTGAGAAGGATTGGATTCTAGAAGTAACAACTTGTTCCTCTATACATAGTATATAAGCTTGATTCCTTTTCTAGGTCTAGGTCAGGCTTTGCAAGGAGCACTCTCCAGGGGCTACTGGACTCTTCACCTCTATTTAGCTGGCATACTTGTTTGGCTTGCTTGCTGTACTCTGCCTAAATATTACTGCTCTCTGTCTGCATTTTGTTTTGAATTGAAGTTTTTCATTTAAGGTTTGATTACTTCTATTTTTTATCTTTTTCTTGTATTACATTTGTTTTGTTTTAAGTTTTCTGTTCTGTTGGAGTTATAAGAGGTCTTGGCTAGGGTCAGTTAGAAAAGTTAGCAAATAATTCATTTGCAAACAGTGAATAATTTAAGCTACTTAGTGGGAGGAGCTGAGAAATAGCATTTTTAATTTAGCTAGAAATATTTGGAAGCATCTCTATTAGCTGGAGTACTTGTTTGGCTTGCTTGCTGTACTCTGCCTGAATATTGCTGAACTCTGTCTGCATTTTATTTTCCCACCAACCTGCCCAACTGTTGTTGTATTCTTAAACTTGGTAGCTTTTGAGTTGTCCACCCCTACTGGAAATCTGATTGTGGACGCTCCTCCCAGTCCCATCTCATTCTACAGAGTATGTAAGATCAGTTTGGGAAGGCCCAATCCATTAGTTTTTTAACCTTGCATTATTTTCTGTTTCCTTCCTTCCTACTTAACTTTATAAAATTGCACTTTTTTCAGCAGTTTTACTGTATTTGTGTTGCTTCTTAATTTACTACTTAATTTTGCTTTTGCTGCTTGTTTTTAAAAGTGTTCAATTGCATTTATTCTGCTGCATTTCTTACTGCTTGTTAGTAGCCGGGTTAAATTGTAACTGTTATTTTAAGTTTTTTGGTTTTGGTTTAAGCACCTGGGCTTCAGGCCAGTTGTTTTACATTAAGGAGGTTTGTAGTCTACACTCCTGTGGCAGGAGAGGTAGCGTACAACCTTCTAAGCTGGGAATTGCTGGTTGAAGGCTTATTGTGTCTTTTATTCTAAAAGTGTCATAGTTTCTGTTTTATGTGCTTGGGCTTCAGGCCAGCTGTTTTACATTAAGAAGGTTTGTGGCCTACTCTACACTCTTGTGGGAGGGGAGAATAGCCTCTGCTGTTCTCTGCTGGGAATTGCTGGTTGAAGGCTTATTGTGCCTGTTATTCTAAGTGTCTTTGTTCTGATTTAATCACTTGAGTTCCAGACCAGTTAGTCCACATTAGGAAGGTTTGTGGTCTACACTCTTGTGGGAATATTCTACTGAATTGCTGCTTTATTTAAACTGTTTATTTTTTTGTGCACTGTTGTGACTGCTGTGTTCTGCACATTGAATTTCTAGTACTTCTGCATTTTATAACATAGGCTAGATTCATGCTTGCTGAATCTAGACTATTTGGTAACATTTGAGCAGTAAAACCAGACATCTTACATTAAGAAGGCCCTCACACACACCCTTGAGGCTGAAGTGTGCAGCCAATGACCTATCTGAGATGGGGATTGCTGGAATAAGGCTCAATTTTGGACTTTCCCTTTGGTTACTTTGTTTAAAATCATTTAACTTCATTTGTATTTAAGTATCATGTTTGCACTCAGTTTACCGGAGCTGCTCAGAGACTGCACTGCTGCCATGCGAGCAACTTATTTGTGCATTGTGAAGCAGTGATGCAGTTTTCTTCCCCTATCTCTCCATAGAATAGCCACTTTTTGTTAGTCATACAGCAAAACCTGGTACATCTAGCCCACTCTCCACTAGTTACTACAGTATATACCTGCCACAATAGATGGACAGTTTCCCACCATTTTTCCAGCCAGCCTGATTTTGGCATGGGCATCCTGAGGCAATGTAGCAATTGCCTAATATTTACTGGCAACCATTTACTCCTAAAACTAATACAACTTGTGAGAGATGTATCTATACTATGAATTTGGAATCAGTTCTCTCACATAACAACAAATCAGATAGGAAACAGGTTTTCAGCACACCTACTTCACCTCTTGCACATAACAAGCTCACAACACACAAACCCACATATGTGGAGGTACTTGTCAAAAGCCTACCTAAAGATCAGAGATTTCTCAAGCGCAAACATACTGCACACACTGCAGATCCAACAGAATCCACTACACATAATAATACACACAACAATGTCTCGACCAATAACCCCCTAAGACAAAACACCTCAAAACCAAATGTCTTGGCCATAGGCGACTCCATAGTAAGACACGCAGATGTCCTCCTCACCAGGCTGGACAAGGAGAAGGTCACAGTCAGCTGCCTGTCAGGTGCCAGGATCTGTCAGAACACACATGCACTAAAGTCTCTCAACAAAAAGTACTGTTATGACTCTGTCATAGTCCATGTTGGAGTGAATGAGTTGAGATGTACCTCATTAGACTGTTTGAAGAGAAACATGACTGAGTTCTCAGATTGTGTGTCCCAGGCAGATATGTCCCTAGCCCTAAGCAGCATTCTGCCTTCACCAGGATGATGCCTTAATATAAACAGAAAATGATTGACTTCAACAATTGGCTTAGCTTCTGGTGTCAATCTAGGGGGATCCTGTATCTGTCAGCTTGGGAAGATATAGTCGACAGACTGCGTTGCTTTGCCAGTGATGGTCTTCACCTTTTGCCTGTTGGCTTACGGTTACTGGAAAAGGTACTTGCCTCCCCCATAGTGCCTTTTTAGGCAATGTCATAACAACAAAATTCCCCAATGTAAACAAATCCACTAAAGACAAAGTCAAGGTTATGCTGCTTAATGCTAGGAGGCTAAATCGGAAACTGCACTCACTGGAAGCACTCCTTACCTTGGAAGATGCTGATGTCTGTGCATTCACAGAGACATGGTTCAAGGCTGCAGAGAACACTTCGGCCATGCAAGGCTACAATGTCTTCCACACATTCAAACCTCAAAACGAGTGTGAAAGAACCAAAGGTGGAGGTGTATCCATCTTCATTAACGACAAATACACTTCAAGACTGGTCAAACAGTACAACTGCCTAGAGCTGGTCCAAGTCTAACTGTAGTTAAAAGCCCCTTCCATATCATTGTTAGATATAAGTCCTCCACCATGAACCATGAGAACCTCTCTAACTACCTGGACCTACTTGAGTCACTCGCTGTACAGCCAAACACCTTAGTCACAGGTGATTTTACCTATCCTTCCATCCATTAGGAGTCATATATGAGCACAAACATGCTTGCCCTAAGCTTCTTGGACTTTGTTAATACAAATGCTCTGGAACAGATGGTCTGCACCCCTACAAGAAGCTCAAATATCCTAGACTTAATACTCACCAACATAGGGGGTTTCTGCACTGCCCCCTTTGTGCTGCCTTCTTGGTAAGGTCTGATCATAAATCAGTGTCGTTCAAAGTAATGATAATACCCCCCCCCCCCAGCGAAAAAAATGAAAAATTTATCCAAAGCAAACTATAGCCTACTAAGTGATGGCAAAATAGTTTCAACCCCCCCCCCCACTAACACTGTCAGCAATAACTCTTATAACTGAGGTGTACACAAAAGCACTGTATAAACACCTGTACAAATGTATAGACTCTGCTGTACATGAACAGATCAAAACAAGATCCTCACAAAAAAACAAGCAACACTGGAGGATATCAAGCATAAATAGGTTATACAACAAGAGGTAACTGACTCAGCAGAGGAAGGACACCCTCCACAGCTTGAACAAGTAAATTAGATATCTTGTAAATTCCTATAAAGCCAATTCTGAAGCTAAACTAGCATCCCTAGCTAAGGAAAATCACAACATCAGAAATCTGAAAGGAAAGGCCCAGCTTTATGCAAACTAGTAGTGGACAGTACCACTCATACTGACTCTGAGGACATCGCCAACCTACTAGGAGGCAGATTTGGTGCAAACATCACCCCCCTGTTCCCACCAGACATGCCCCAAAACATACCTGTCACCAGTCCTCTACCTAGTATCACCAAAGAGCAGGTCATAACCACACTCTCCATGGCCAAAAATACAGCCTGTATGGGACTAGATAACATCCCAGGCTGCCTACTAAATGGTCTAAAACAGGACCTAGTGTAATCACTTGGCACTCTCTTCAACTATAGTCTAAATACTGACTTTGTCCCAGCAGAGTGGAAAACAGCAACAGTAATTTCCTTGCATAAAGGGGGGCCATCAACTGACCCTGGGAACTATAGACACATAAGCCTACCCAGCCTTGTCTGCAAGGCCATGGAGAGAATCATTATGGACCTTGTCAACAAAGACATAGAGGAGCTTCAAACTCTTGACCCAACACAATTTGGCTTTGTTAAGGGTAAATCATGCTTATTAAATTGGTGGACTTCTTTGAGAATGCCACCAAAGCCCTGGATGAAGGCAAAACAGTACATACAGCCTATCTTGCCTTAGTCAAGGATTTTGACACAGTCCCCCACTCAGGCATGATTGAGAAACTCAGCTGGGAATTAATCCTTATGTCAATAGATGAGTAGCCAACTGGCTCACTGACAGAATGCATGCAGTCAAAGTTGGGAATTCCACCTCTACCAGCAGACCAGTTACCAGCGGTGTACCATAAGGATCTGTGCTGGTCCCCCTATTGTTTGGAATCTATTTATCAAAAGGTCCAGGTGAAAATAGATGGCCTGTGGCTTACCACGTTCGCTGAAAACTGGTTGCAATCACTGAGTCCCCAAATAAAGTTTGCATGCTACAGTAAGGGGTTACACAGACAAATGACTGGAACCAAAGCCACAGACTTAAACCAAATGCAAAAAAATGCATCATTCCTTTTAGCAAAGGGGAAGTCCCTCCAAATTATAATATTAACAGTACCCCTTTAGCTCAAACCCTGTGGTGAGAGATTTGGAAGCACACAGGTTGACAGCAGCTAACTTAGATCACCATGTGTCCACAGTGGTAAGGAAGACCTTCTATGTTGCACATATCATAAGTAAGGGCATCACATTCAGAGGTAAGGATGCTATAATTTTCCTGTACTCATCCCTCATCAGATCATTAATAGAGTACAATGCTCCCTTCTGTACGTACCTTACCAGACACCTGCATCAGCTGGAGAGACTTCAGAGGTTTCTCACCAAGAAAATTCAGAGCCTTCAACACATGGCGTCCATGGACAGACTGAAGGCTATGTCACTGTACTGTGTATCTTATGGGCTGCCTGGCCTACAGAGCAGTCTTGGACACTGTCCTAATGGAAATGTTGCACATCTACAAGTCAAATGGGACAAGATTCACCCATTCTAGGGATCTTAACCTAGCCTGTGGCATTAACAGTACATGCTGGAGAGACAGATACATCTCTCAGAGATTGCCAGTTCTCTGGAACAAACTTCCAATTCATGTAAAACAGATCTCCTCAATGATCCTGTTTACACATAACTTAGACAACTGAATAGGTGACCATAAATTTACCCTGGCAATGTCATCTATGTCCCTTTTGGATAAGGGCAGTTGGTGCTGATCATAGATTCATGCTGCAAACATAGAACATACAACTTGGTCAGTAAGAGAACAAGGGTATAACATGGCTAGGCTTATAAAGGCCCTAGGGCCAATAGCCTAGTAACCTTCTATGAACCTATGAGCTGTTATATCATTTTGCTGGCTATAACCCATATAGCTAAGACTACTGCAACAGTGATCATTCAAACATCTGCTGTTATGGGAAGTTTACTTATACATCTGTACTTTTTCTCCTTACTGTAAACATTGATTCACTAGTCTAGTTAGTATTTTGTCATAAGTGATGAGAAGTTATATAATAACTTAAATTATTTTGGTAGTATTGTGGGATATTTAATTGATTGTGGCTGGGTGGGGGAAATGATGGCCCACTTGGATGTTGAGTGTTAGGTATTATGTAATTGTTGAAAGGATACTGTAAATGGTTGATGTATGTTGAGTCAGTTTAGTGTGGAGGCTTTTGAATGATTTACTGTTGAAGAAATAGTACAGAGTTGTGGAATGTCACCAACTGATCAGTCAATTTGTCACTTTGTTTATATTAAATAAGTGAATTTTTATAACTGTATACAACAAGAATATACATGTAACTGTATCTGTGAATAGAAACTGTTAAAGCATTTACAGTTCCCCTTTCCAAGGTGATATATCACAGAAATAAAGTATTATTTTTGTATTAATAGGTAACTGTTGGCATTTGGCGCCATTGGTATTATCGGGTTTCCTGGTATTGAAATTCTGAGGATTGTTGAATTAAAGCTTGGGTAACTTGTCTGTAAGGCCTCAGCAAGAATTGGGATTTGTTTTTAGTGTGATTTTGTGTATTGACTGATTTTATTCTGCTATCTGGTTGTGGCCTTAATAGAAAGTATATTCCCGTAAATAATTTATATGGAAATCTAAGATGATTCCTGAGCTGGATCTTAAACAGAGATATTAAACAAGGCACAGAGATAACAGGGAGACTGAGGGAGTTTCATGATGAATCTTGTCAGGAGGTAACTGTCTGTATAATTTATGGATAATATGATGAAGATGATGACTAGATGGGTTTCTTGTTTGTTCTGATAAACTAGGTAATTATGCTAGTAAAAAGAGAACAGAGTAGGATAAGTTTGTTTTAATAAACTGTGTTGAAACATGATTATATATCGTTAAAGATGTATCCTAGACATATATATGGTAATCTGTTTATGCTTAAATGGGGAGACATACTGGATATTTTTGTGTGTTTTTCCTATCCTGTTCATACTTTTTAAGTAAAACATTAAAATTAATCTTTTACTAATATGATAGTACTGAATACTCACATTCATGGAGATTATTTCTCAGACTAGAAGAGATGGGTTGAAAACCCAGCAAAGCAGTTATTATGGAATAACACTGCAAGCAAATTTTATTTGTATACTGGGTACGAAAAATATGTAGATTAGATGGTATGCCTGTACATTACTGCATTAGATCTGTATCTTTTAATGATGATATCTTAAAGGTTCCTGTTTGTATGAACAACAAATGCTGCCAAACATTATTGTCTGCATGTAAGTTAAAAGTTGGAAATATACACCCAAAAGCACTGCCATGTATAACAGGAGGGTGGAAATGGCTTTCTATCATAATGGCTGCTCTGTCCATATTATCGTCGACCACAGGAGAAGTTGTGAACCATAGTTAATACAGAGTTGAAGAAATTTACAGATATATAAAAAGCAAAGTGTACTGAATATAGTAATGTTTCAGGAAACACATTTGGATAGAAATGAACATGAAAAGTTGTCGAAAAAAGGATTTCATAGTGGACATTTAGCAGAATATCAGGGGAAAAAAGAAAAGTGGAGTAATAATACTGATTACTAAATAAATTTCCAAACTGGCAGAAGAGGAAATAAAAGATTATAAATATTTGTGGTAGTAAGGGGCACGCGAGGATGTTTGCACTGGTATATATTGTACTATACCTAAAACTGATATTATGGAGCTTAAGAGAAAACTGGGAGAAATAATCAGCTTTCAGAAATGAATATTAGCTTCATATAGTCCCATTTAAATGTTAAACCATAAGTATAAACTGTCTAGACTAGCTAGTAGAATGGCAAAGGTGTTGCCAGAATTGACAGATGTAGATCAGTGTGGAGGGGAAGCAAACATGATAACATTAATAGAACAGTGATGATCCAGAGGGAAGCAGAGTGTAAGAAAACACCACTATTGTTGATGGGTCTTGGTGCAGAGAAAGCATTCCAGAGAGTCAGTTGAGATTTTATGAGCAGGGCTGTGGTATCATTTGTGTTTCCTGATAGAATAATAGTGTTAATTAGCAGGATTTATGAAGGCTCAGAGACAAGAATTAAGATGGGGAGGCTCCTCTCCAATGGTCTGTCTTTTAACTAAGAAACAAGGCAGGGATGTCATATTTTCCCTTTGTTGTTTGTTTTATATTTAAAACCATTAGCAAAGAAAACAAGGGACTCACAGATTCAAGGCTATAATTGGTATGGTACTGAAGAAAAGTTCAGTTTATTCACAGATGATATTGTTGCATTTTTTAAATCCAGAAAAGGATATGTTGGTTTTGTGAAACATTTTGAGACAGTTTCAAGTGTTTGCAGGATATAAAATAAATGAAGATAAAGCAAAGGCTGTAGTAGTAAACTATGTAGCCAAACATGAATTGCTTCAACAATCCCCATATTTATAGGAATGTGATAATGAAGTATTTAGATGTATGAATTAAAACGGATTCTATTATGGCAGCTAAGAATATGCAAGAAAGATTAAATAGATAATAGTAAATTGAGAAGCTGGAAGTTTTTGATTCTTGATATGGATAGTAAGATACAAGCAGTGAAAATGTTCTTAGTCCCTTTAGATTTTTATACACAGGTCAGGCATATTTTTATTGACCAAAGGAGAAATTATGAACAATAGTTAAAGCTGAAGAACTTTATTGGAGAGGAAAGAGGGCAAGAATTAAGTGGGATAAGTTAGTTCTTCTCTAGAACAATGTGGTTTTGGAGATTGTGATTTGAAAGGATATTTTAGAGCTATGCAATTAAGGTTCATATAGGTATAGATATAAAAAAACAAGCAGGTTATAAGTCAAAATAAAAAATGATAATGATGAAAAGGGAGGGGTTTGAGAAGTAGAGAGAGCAGGAGTTTAGATGTAGCCCCTTAAGGAGAATAACAACCATTCAGAATATTGTATTCATAAAGTAGCAGAAAGTATTCTAGTAAATAAGCCAAGAGAGGAATGGAGAAAGAAGATTTTCCAGTAGGGGTGACTGCAAATAGGGGTATAGAAAGAAGGAAAGAGGGGACTGGAATTTTCTTGAAGAAAATTAGCAAATTAGGAATGCGTTTGGGAGGAAATAACTAGGAAAGGTAATAGAGTAGGATGAGGCCAAGCAATACTTTGACCTGCAGGTCAGAGACTGCCTTCTCTAGCAGGGATTGATAACACAGTATAGGCAAACAGAAATAGAGAGAAGATTGGTAAATGGAAGATCAGCTTTGGCAGAGGTTTTCAGCAGAGTCTAGAACAGAAGTTACTGTTAGAGAAAAGGATAATTAGTAGGGCAAACAAAATATTGCCTAGTAACTGTAAGAACCAATCAGAGGAGGTTAGAAAAGATTGAGAAGAGAGAATGGAAAGAGAATACACAAAGGAACAATTGGGAGGATATCCATATAGCACCCAAAATATGCAACAAATTCCAGAAGGTTTATAATTTTTCTTGGAAGTGTTTGCATATGTATTTTTATACACAAAGCAAACTTCAGAGAATTTTTCCTCCGAATGGTAACAAATTCTGTAGGTATCATGAGACAAAGAGAATTGTGAACATGTTTTTTGGAATATAATGAGTTGACAGATTTTAAAATTTCCTTGCAGAGTACTTTGTCAGAAATGTTAGGGGAACAAATGGTTGCAAATAAGGAAATGATTCTTTTGAGCTGTAGTATATGATCTGCATTGCCCATACATAGTAAGGTCATGCTAAGTTTAGTGCTGCTAGCTGCCAAAAAGGCAACTGATAGAAAATGGAAATCAAAATCTAAACCAGTTGCAACTAACGTACTGAATATTGCAAAGGAGATAAAAGAACTGGAGGCGAGACCTTTAAAGAGAGAAAACAAACTACATAGAAATTACATTTGTTGGAACAATACAGGCAGAATAATGTTCAGGAAGAGGAGGAGGACAATTTAACGGAAGGCAAGAACTGAGCATGAATGAAAACTATTAGAAAACATACCTATACTGCATGAAAATAAAGGAAATATTGTTATGGTTTGTTTTCTTTACTGTTTATTTAACTGTGTCAGTTTTTAAAAATGTCATGTTTAATGCAGAGGATTAAGAGCAGGTCACGGATCATAGCACACTTGTTATATGTTCAAGACATGGATGTCAAGAAATTCACCCCAAGAGTGTAGCTTGTGAGGTGAATCTTGGCATCCATGTTGAGAACACACAATAAAGGGTTATGATCAGAGACCTGATCATAATTCTTTGTAGTGCATGGAGTTTTATCTGTACCATGTGCTATTAGTTAAAGGAAAGTTGCTGGTTTTCAAACCTGTAAAGCTGTATTGAGCACTGCCAGAAAGACAATGTAAGAGAGTAAGAGATTCTGTTACATTAGAATAAGTCAGGGACATGGACAGAAGTTAGAAACAAATCTGTTTTTTTATTCTGCCACTGTCGTTTACTGGTCAGTACTGGCAGGTTTACTTGCCAGATGCAATACCTGATCTTACCAAATGAAGTGTAGGGGGAGTGCTATAGAAGTGCTTGACTGATTTGTCTTATTGCATTCCATGCACTATAAAGATGTTTTAAAAAATACTGCTGCCATAATAAAGGGTTTTCATTAGGTAAGTTGTGACAAAACTTGTTTACATCATACTGGGTATAAATTTCTACATTTTCTAAAGCTGTGCATCATATTCCTCTGCAATGTGCATGGCAAAAATAAACAGCAACTGATTAATTAATTCATATTGTAGTAACTGAACGTAGAACATATAGTGCCTGTAAGTCAAGCAAAAATACTGCCGCCAAAAACTAATTTATACCCTTAGACATACGTGGTGTACTGTTAACCTGCTTTTATTCATGTCTGCTAAAACAGTTCAATAGAAAACTATCAGTGCATATTAATTGCAGGTCTTTCAACAAGGTTAGCTCTGGACTGTTCTCTTAAGTGGCAGCAGTTAGTTCCTACCACAGACTGTATACTGTGAAACACTGATATTATTTACTGGCCAAAAGATGGACTTGTATTGACTGTATATCTGCTAAACAGATACTGACAGCATGTATAACATAGTATATGTAGAATGTTACTACTAAACACCTAGTCAGTATTGATGAATGTGGGAAATTCAGCAGTATGGATAAAGCTTACCGTTCACATCCACCTGACACAGGTGTTTCCTCAAAGAGTTTCTCTGTATAAATCCAACTATAATGAACTGGAAAAATGCCCCCAAGAATGACTTGACCTTCTTGAAAATACCCTTTGATGTTGTGGTTCAGAAGATAGCAGCCTTTAGTTTGTATACCACAGACAGTATGGAAGAGCGTTAAAAAAGATACAGTGAAGTAACACATGATGTTTCTGGCATCAGACTACAGCCAGCTGTTAACTGTTGTGCTAAACTGCTTAGCAAATGACCGACATGTTGTTAATTCCTTCTCCAAAAGGTTTGTTGTTGTGTGTGGTTACTCTGCACACAAAATCATGATTGTGATCCGTGCAATCTTTTTAAATAGTGTGCAGCTCTTGTACTGGAATATTTATCATTTACAGTGATCTGGCATTGACAGCTTACTACATAGCACTCCAAAAGAGTTTTATGTTGACTTTAGTCTAAAAGCAAATTAATATCTGCCAGCCATATCAGTAACTCAGTTTGCTTAATTCTGCATTATAACAAAATATGATTTGTCAATTTAAAGAATAATGTAACGATAAGAATGAACTATATATATATATATATTTTAATTTAATAGCCTAAGCAGTATCTTTCAGTAGTCATCCTGTAACTGAGGCAACTTCCAAAGGGTCTCTTATAAAATCATTTTATAAGGTTTTATGAGACTCTATTATTGTGCTCCCAAGTGAATCTGAACCCCTCTGAGCTGAGGTAGAACGCACCTGTGCTCTTTACGTAAAGTAACAGCTTAGTGGTTTGTGCATGGGATTAAAATTACATTACATTTAACACACTAAGCTTTTTTTTAATCAGGCCAGCAACAGTTTGATATTCTCTTTTAATTAAATTAGGACCAGTTAATGATGGTGATTTAAAATTGCAGCTAATGACTCAGAAACCATAGTTTATAATGTACTACAATTAAACTGACAATAGTGTAAATTACATTCTGAGAGCCAAATAATGTTTACTAATTTTGAAACATTTGCTAGTTGCCTCCCATCAATTAAACATTTTTTTCTGTATTTATTTAGCAGAGCAGTAAAAATACATAATTAAAGCAAAGCTAATGTACCCAAGCACTTTTAACTTGTACTGTGCCAGTCTTGCAGCACTGCTAACCACATCATCGAGCTGGCACAGAAACAGCAAGCACCTTTATAATTTGTTAGATGAGCCTGACACTAAGAGATAGCAGATACTTAGTAATAGTTAATATAAAAAAAAACACCCCTCCGGTCATACACTTTCATAAGGGAGCCAGGGCTCTTTGCCAATTCCTTATCTTTTGCCCATCTTGTCTCCACATAAGCTCAGAAAGCCGTCTGTCTAGTTCATCAGATAAGATCCCAAACAGTCTGAATTTCCCGTTACTCAGCTCTCAGCAGACCCATTACAGATTATAAAGCCCCCTTTGGCATAAAGAGATCTTAAGGTATTTTTAATGAAAAAGATACTGGCCTCAAGGCAGTCATTTATCCATGCAGACTGGCAGCCCTTTCTCTGTATTCAGTCTCTCATGGACTCTTCCGTGGTTATCTTCAAGCCATGAAAGATCTTAGTCCTCCTTGACCTCCTATTCCTTTCCAGAGCAAGTGGTACCTCATGTACTTGGTTAAAGGACGTAACTATTCATTAACAGATGAAAGAAACACATTGGCATGGTACATTAATATCCCAGTGTATTTGCTAAACTTAGGAACAAATGTTATCCTTTTCATTCTTCCTTAACATATGTGTTATGGATCTGACTGTGAATCTGTCTCGGCTGTTTACCGCAGACTTACAGATCCAACTCTTAAGGTTTTCCCTGTACCCATAATGCCCCAGTCAGCCTACAATACCTCAAATCTCATTTTCCGCCATCTTGCACAGATGCCGATCCTCTCTTAGGAGCTTGTTTCAGTTAATACAAAGCTTTTGTGAGTAGCTGTTATTTAGAAAAACTTCTTTTCTAATTTTTCTGCTATTCTCCCTCTCCTATTTACAATTTTTTTGGGTGTTCTGTATGCTACGCCTTGCTACATTTTCCTTTTTTCTACCTTTTGGTAGTCTCCTTGTGTTCTATTGTTGGTACCAGTCTTTTCTTTTCTTTTTCCTACCCTTTTCAAAAGTACTCTTCTTACCATTGCTGGTAGTTAACATTGTTGCCTTTTCCTTCCTCCTTTTCTTTTGCAACAGTAACTTAGTATTGTTAGTTATGACTGAGAAACCAACAGGCTTTAAAAAAGGCACTTCATGTGGGCACAAAATTCCAAATAATGATGCCTACAGGGAGTGCATTTATTGACAAGGAATGGCACACCTAAGTACTGATTGCTCTGTCTGTGCCGCATTTAACTCTAGAGCAGTTTCAGACAGAAGAATTAAACTAGTACTTAAAGAATTGCTGCCTCCATCTTCATCATCTTGGGCACAAATCCCCAGTAAACATCCCAAGCCATCTTCGGAGTCTCAAAAAAAGATCCCCTACCCAGTCTCCAAAGGCCTCGACTTCCACCATGGCTTTGTCAGAGCCTCCACGGAAGATCCAAAGAACTTTGGATCTGACTTCATTAGATCTTAAAGGAAAACTATTGGATCCAAAATCTTCAGATCCTACTGTCTTACTGCTAAAATCTCCAAAGCAGCACTCAAATCCAAAAACCTTGGTTCCAACCATTACTTTGTTGAACTCTCCTCTAACTCTGGTACCTGGGTTCACAGTTGACCCAGTATCTCCTCAACTCCATTCCCCGTTTTAACAAATGACACCTAGAAATGAATCAAGAGCACAGTCCATAACCTCATCCATTAGATCCTCCAAAGTCTTTCTGAGGTAGATGTGGATAGGATGATGAGGAAATTCCTCAAAGCTCAGATTCAGATGGAGTTTATTCCAGCTCCATCTCCCATTGGATCCGTGAGCCTTTCCTCCACTTCCCATGTAATGATTTTGCCTTCTCTGATCCATCCCACAACTTTGGAGCCCTAATAGTGTCTGTGACAGATGCAAAGATGGCTAGGTCTTTGACTCAGTCTCCCTGACTGGTTCTGCTCCTATCCCCTTGGATTAGGATGAGTCTCGAAGCTGAAGAATTGGTACCAGCATCTACTGCAGTGTTGTCAGAGATGTCCTTGCCCCTTGGAGCTTCAGTGCTATATAGCTGAGGTCTGACTCCCTTCTTGAGGCATGGATCCAGGCAGGGTTGAGGCTTGACTGCTTTGGAAGTTTCAACCCCAGTGCAACCTGCCAGGGCTTATCCTGGTCTGTCTGCTTTTGAGGTAGTGGAGAGGGCTTTCTCTTGTCTGATAAATCCAGTCTTTTTCTTCCTTGGATCCTACATCTCTTTCTCCAGCAGATCCAAGCTCTGATCCCAAAAGACCTACTCCATGGGGACAGCTGGTACCAACTAGCATTCAGTTTCCCTAGAGGAACTTCCCCTATCTTCAGATATCTCCCTAGAGCATCCCACCAAGGAGGTGCCCCAAAAGAGAATGTGTAAAGGAGTCACATAGATTCCCCTATGGAATCTCTCTCAGAGCATAAAGACTTTGAGAAAGGGGAAGGGTCTCCCAAGTCCCCACTGGATGATGTCTAATTTGGAGACATCCTAAAGATTCTTAAGAAAAAGGGTGGATATTATTCAGATTCTCCCTCCCCCCAGTCTTATTGGAAGCTTTTGGTTCTGGCCCATCTACATCTTGGATGACTCCCCTGGCTTATGATCTTATCAGCCTAGTCTCTCAATGGGCATGGAAGGAACTAGACTCTGTCACTTGAGACCAGTTTTGGATCTAAGCAACCTGAACCAATTTGTGAAGAAGTCAAAGTTATGAATAGTCACTGTTCAGTCCATCCTACCCTTTCTGTGGAAGGACAGTTGGATGGCTTCCCTATTAAATAAACGAAAAGTGGAAATGTCAAATGGCCTAATAAATGAAAAGGCCATTCCTTGAAATGAATATTGTAGGGGGCTGCATCCCCCACACCCCCTGATAATTATAGATACCAACTCCGAAATCGCACTACAGTGAATAAAGGGCAAAATTTTCAGCCTTCAGTGTACCACGATCTTACAATAACAATATCAAGGAAAGGCCTTTTCATTTATTTGGCCATTCGACATTTCCAATTTTCGTTTATTTAATAGGGACCCATTGGATGTGCTCAGTCAATCATCAGGATGCGTATTGTCACATCAGGATGAACAGACAATCCTGAGATATCTGTGCTTTCGGCTGGGAGCCAGTCACTATCAGTTCAGCTCCCTGCCCTTTGGTCTCACCACAGCCCCCAAGGTGTTTACCAAGTGTTTATGTCAGTGGTAGCAGCTCACAGTCCAAGGCACTTGGTCCCCTCTAGAGACCAGTTTGCATATCAACGTCCTAGATCTGAGGGCAGTACTCCTAGCATTGCAAGCTTTTCAATCCGCCCTCCCTTCGGGGACAATTTCTATTCAGTCAGACAACATGTTTGTGGTCTGGTATCTCAACAAATGGGGGAGGGGGACCAGATCCTACCCTTTATATCATGAAGCCCTGAGAGTTTGGCAATGGGCGATCACCTCCAACCACTTTCTCATAGCAGCACACATCCTGGGGAATTCCATAGTGATTGCGAACAAACTGAGCAGATGCATTCTCCTGCCTCATAAGTGGTCTCTCGATCCCATTGTGGCGGTGAAGATTTTTCTTCGATTGAGTCAGCCTTGCTGCGATCTGTTCACCTCTCCCACAAACCACAAGTGCAGCAGCTACTATGCCCTAATCTCCCCTCAGGGGGTGTCCCCGAGAGATGCTCTCCTACACGATTTGCCCCAGGGACTACTTTACGCCTTCCCACCAATTCCCCTAATTCCACAATTTTTGAAGAAAACGCAATGGTTGAGAAGCAAAGTGATCCTTATTGGACCTTATTGGCCTCGTCAAGTCTCGTTTCCTTTTCTCTGGCCTCACCTGATTCACCACACATGGACTCTGGATCCAACTCCATATCTGTTGTCTCACCCACAGGAACTAGTCCATACCAATCTAAAAAAGCTTCAAGCTGATGGCTTGGTTCCTCCACTTCCAGTAATTGCAAGGCAGAATAACTCATCTTCCCCATTACAAAAGATACTTCTAGCTTCTCATAAACCATCCACCAGGAAACTTTACCTTAGTAAATGGAATAGATTTGTATTTTGGTCTCGGGGAAAAACAAATTGAACCCTTTTCAGCTTTTTGTGTTTTGGTCTTGGGAAAAGCAAATTGAGCCCTTTTCAGCTTTAATTGACAAGGTATTAGAATATTTATCAACCTTGTTCCAATCGAGAGCCTCTTTCTCTACTACTAAAGTTCATTTAGCTGCTATTTCAAATTTTCATAATGGTTTCGAGAACCTTTCTTCGATGTCTCATTGCTTTTGCAAAACCTTTCTAAAGGGCATTTTGCATTTGAAACCACCTTTTAAAGGCCCATTGAGCCTTGGAATTTAATGCTAGTCTTACAAAGTTTGGTCTATCAACCCTTTGAACCGGCAGCCATGTGTGACATTAAATATTTATCTTGAAAAACTTTATTCCTGATAGCCATCACATCGGCCAGAAGAATATCAGAATTGCAGGCTTTGTGTGTGAAACATCCATATATCATTTTTCACAAAGAGATAGTATCACTTAGAACTAATCCCTCATTTCTGCCTAAAGTACTATCAGACTCCAATATCAATCAGTCTATAGACCTGCCAGTTTTTTTCCCAAACTTTTCAAACAAGGGGGGATATTGCTTGCATTTGTTGGATGTACACAGACAATTATGTTTTTATCTGGATAGAACTAAATCATTTAGAAAATCAGACCAACTGTTTCTTTTTCAGGTACTAGACTGGGCAAACCAGTTTCAAAAGTTACTCTATCAAAATGGTTGAGAGATTGCATCACCTTTGTTTATACTCAAAAAAAAAAAAGCTGGACTTACCAACAAAGATTAAGGCAAATTCTACCAGAAACATTTCCATTTCAGTAGCCTTTCATTCTAGAGCTTCTGTGGATGACATATGCGCAGCCGCAACTTGGGCTACCCCCATACCTTTATCACTCATTACAAATTGAATACAGTCACCAGGGGGAGAGCATCCTTTGGCTCTGTGGTGCTCAGGAACATCCTTCCCTAGGACCTCCCAAGGTTTAAAGTAGCTAGGGACTCTGTCCCAACAGTTCAAGAATGAATGAAGATTGACAACAGTTATGTTCTTACCATAACATTTCATCGGTGTTGTCGATTTTCATTCATTCTTGACATCCCACCCTCCTACTCCCCTCCAAAGACTCCTGGAGGTTTGGAAATAGTCCTGGGATCCTGATAGGGTAGTTGCTCAGACAAAGCTGTCACTTTTTCTCTATATTCTATGGGCAAGACTCTATCTGAAGGGAAGGGAAGAGAGGCACTATGGGTAGCCTTAGCTTGATAATTTCTGGATCGCACGAGCTTGACAAAACAGCCGAGCCGGTTCTGAGGACAGAACCAAGACCCAACAATTCAAGAATTAACGAAGATCAACAACACAGATGGAGCGTTATGGTAAGAACATAACTTCTTTTTTTCCATCCTGGCTAAAAGAGTGGCCATCAGTGTATGCTTTGGAAATATTTTTGCATACATTGTCATCATAATGATGATGTTTGTTTTGCTGTCTAGCAAGGTCTAATGCTGAATCTTGTAGAGGTAGTTGCCAAGGCTCTTCAAACTCTGCACAATCATGCATTGCTTATGTGCCATGTCTTGGGCAATTGAGCTCTTTTTGTTTTTGCTATATTTTATTTTCAAATATTGTAAAATAGAATCCAAGAGGTTTCAAAACAAAACAAATCCAAGGCAGAAGGTCGCGAGCAGCAACTGTTTTATTTGGTAAAACCACTTAAAACCAACCAAAAAAATTAAATATATATTAAGCACTTAATATATATGTAATTTTTTGTTTTGGTTTTAAGTGGTTTTACCAAATAAAAGAGTTGCTGCTCATGACCTTCTGCCTTGGATTTGTTTTGATTTTCAAAAATTGGAACAGGAGGGCTAAAGTCCAGGCCACAATTCTACTACTAGACACATTACCATTCCTAAGTGTCTGGCTTCCCAGAAGGGGTGTGGGTTGACACTGTATCTTTATCATAAACTTTTTGGAACAAATATAGTTTCTGAATCATTGTATTGCCTGTACAATAGAAAAGAGAGATTTCTCAGACTCCTAGAACTTCTTCTGTTTTTCACTTTTGTTACTAGTATATGCTATAACACCGTGGTCAGAATCATGCTTTTGAAATCAGACAGCACTAATGCTGCTGTCCATATGCCTAGTTTCTAATTAGAAATCTTTATCCATCTGTGGATAGACCAGGTGACCTTTTGCTGCTCTTCCTCCCATACCTAGGATTCTGACTTATTTTAGGAGCTTGGTTAGGGGATATGCCCCCTCTGCATAGTCCTGAAGAAATTGCTTAGAGTAATTACATGTACCCAGAAAGTGTCTTAGCATTCAGGTTGTTTGGAGGGTTCATAAATTGCATAGTCTCTGTTTTGTTGTTATAAGGGCATACACCATCTTGTCTGATTTCGTACTTTAGGTAGCTAACTGTTTCTCTGAACCATTGTCCTTTTGTGAGGGACAGTTTGGCCCTAGCATTCTGCAGCTTATTTACACAGCAGCAAGATTCTCCTTAAAAGGGTTACTTTTGATTAGCATGTTATCTATGTAAATCTGTTTCTATAAAATTTCCGCATCAGGCACGGTCTTATGCAGGAAGATAATGAAATCTACAGGTGCGTTCAGTTACCCACAAGGGCACCTATTTCAAGTATACTGTTTTGTATGGGTCTAAGTTCAGCCATCAAGTGAACTAAACATTGAACTGCTGAAAATCAAACCCAATTCAGTGAATGTCCATTCAGTAAACATTCACTACATTGAACATGTGAGGCAAGGAAAGTAACTAGTTGTCCAACTCTTCCCAGTGGCATACACGGCAGTGTTTCAAACCCACCCAGGTTGGGGGCTTTGCCCTCCGCACCTCCCTTACTATATATATCAACTCCAAGACCACACTACAGTGGAGAAAAGGGGTTTGAAACACTGCCGTGTGTGAGACAGGGAAGTGTTGGACAACTAGTTACTTTCCCCGTTTCACAGGTCCGATGAACTGAACATTCGCTGATTAGTGGTCGATGTTCAGCTGTTCAATATTTAGTCCATTTGATAGCTGAATGTAGACCTGTTTTCTATCAGATGTGAAAACCAGTTTGTACTAATCTTGAGGATGTACCTTCAGGGTCCAGAATCCATTTGAGATGTACATCGTTGTGAAAGATTTTGCATTCTCAATCCTATGAACTAGATATGTCATGGGATAGTGCAGCAAGGGCTATAGTCTATAGTGAGTCACCACTTATTTGTGGGTTTGAGTACAGGCTAAGAACTTCACAAAGACTTAACTGCCTTATACTTTCCCTCTCCATCAGGATGTCCAGAATTTCCTGGATATGCTTATAAGATACTGGTGGATCCTGTATTGATGTACATACACTGGGCCCTTGCTAGGATCAGTAGGCACCTGAATAACATAAAGGTTGGTTACCCAACAGCCATAAACGTACTCTGCAAACAGTCTTTAAAATAACATCTCACAGACTGCTTGCTTCTCTCTATCTCTCTCTCTCTCTGTCTCTCTTTCTGTTTTTGTCTCACATCTGCATGCCTGAATGGCCTGCTTAATCTGACTCCGGAAATCTGCAAAAGGCAAGTTGTTACCAAGTTCCACTTTGTCTTCTATTGTGTCAGAAACATTTTCAAGATAAGCTTTGCACACTTCCCTAAGTTATTCTGCCTGTCTAACTGCTTATGACAAAATGATCACTGTAAACTTCACATAAGCATACTTCATTTTCATCCGTGGGACAGATTTCCTGCAGTAGGATTAAACCATTTGGTAGTCATCTCATTTCTGTATTCATTTCATTTAATTGCTTTGCATGACACTTTCTGGTAACCCACCCATAACAGGAACATCTCATTTCAAATTATAGAAGGACTCCCCTGTTATTGCACTTTGCTCAATGTGAGCTTCTACAGCACTTGGGTTATGTACAGACTTGCATTAATCTACATCTGGTGTCTAACTGAGGTGTGGAGTGTAATTTTAACCTTGTGTATTTCAAATGTTTGCTAAGAATAGTGTAGTTTGGTCAGACATTTCTTGATGTTTCTTAATATTAGCCCTTAATGAGAATTCTCTAACACTGACTGGAATTAATGTAGTACTTTTTAAGCCACAATTTGGCATACCTGGGGCATGGTCTGTCATGACTTCACGCCCTGTATGGGGTACTGGATGCCCCTTTGTATGCGACCACAAAATATCATTGATATGATGCGTATGCAAACCAAGGAGCTCTAGACCCATATACATGGGTGAGTTTAGATCTCTAACCACCTGTACAGAGTGCTGTGAACCCATATACAGGGGTGATTTTATGTTCCTTATCACCTGTACAGACTGCTGCAATATCTTTTTTCCTTATCTGCAGGGTTAGCGCACAAATTCCTATACTGTTTGTTTCCATCTTGATTTGGAAGTTGGAACACATTTTAGTAACTCCGACTTTTAACAAATCTCAGATCAGACCTTTGTCGTTTTAGCATTCTGTAACACAGTTAACTCACAAGACAGTATTATAACCCAAGCACAAAACAAATCTGGATAAGTGCAAGCCTTCTGCTTTATGTTCGAATGATCATTGCTGCAGTAGCCTCTCCCTTCCTCTATCCCCATTATTTTTGTGTTTCTATTGCCAGTGTGAGGACTTTTATTTTTGTTGTCCTAGCACTGTCAGGGTTTTAGCCTCCCTCTCTGTGTTGGTGTGATGCTTTGAGGGCCTCAGTGCCCAAATCTGACTTTTTGGTCAGCCCAGCTTGAGCTGACTAAGCTAGTTTTTGAAGCAATTCCTGGTGGGATGACATGTCAAAAGCTTTGGATAAAGCTAGGGAAAAGTGCTTAGACTAGATTCCCAGAGTTTTGATATTGGTTAACAAATGTTATAAAACTAAGGAGAGCTATACATGTACTATGAAAAGTATGGAAACCATGTTGTGTAGGGAAAAGGAGGCAGTTGTCAGTGAGAAAGCTAACTTGATACTGGATACACTTCTCCAGAATCTTTGAGAGTGGAGACAGTATGGCTATAGGCCTGAAGTTTGAAAGCTCATTTGAGTTTCCACCTTTATGAAGAGGAATGATATAGCACCTTTTTCATAGGGTTGGGGCAGGGTCTATATCACTTCGATGAAACAGCAGAAGTTCGAACACCATATGTTCGAACTTCTAACCTCGAAGTGCAAAACCATTGAAGGCTTAGAACAGTGATTTTTTTCCCAGGGAAAAAAAAATTCTCTGTTCCAGGAAACACACACACAACACAAGCACACCAAAAAAACAGCAATCCACACACATACATTTAAAATCCTACATCTAACTCTACACTAAACTGCACATACACTACTGTCTATCAACTTACCTTAACCTAAACCCTAACCCTAACCTGCGCCCTAGCCCTAACTCACCTATCCTGCCCTAACCCTAAATTCTGTCACTATCGCACACCCACCTCACCCGCGCCTGAACCCTAACTAACGTAACCCATGCCCTAACCCTAACGCACAATCACACACTTACCTGAACCTGACCCGTAACTTTCCACCACAGTGCTGAAAATAGCGAAGCCACAGAAACGGCCCACCAAATTCTTTCCCTGGGAAAGAATTTGGTGTTCTACGGCTTTGTGATAATCAGTTTTTGAACTTCACAGTTCGAACATATGGTGTTCGAACTGCTGAAGTTTCGACAAACTGATAGGAACCCGTTGGGACATAGGTTTCTGTGATGGAGAGATTGAGTAGGATAGAGTTAGGAAAAGCTATGGCAACAGCAGCAATTTTTATTTCTTATATGGTATGTTATCGGGGTAAAGGTGGTAGGTTTTAAGGTTAGTAATAGTTTTTGATTGTAAAAATTGAGACTGGTTTAAGTGTAACTTTTATGCTAGGAGGAAAAGAAATGGTGTCTGTGCTGAAGGTTTAATAAGTTAGGTTACTGTGCAGATGAAGTGGGTATTAAATTCACTGTCCATGCTGTCAGTTTGTTTAGATGAAACAGGTACAGGTTGTGTTGGTGTACCAGGTTTTAACAGCTGGTTGATTGTAGTCCAGAACGCTTTGGGGTTGTTATAATTTGCTGCTTATATATTAATATGGTGTTTTTATCAGTTTTGATTTGATTTGGAGTTTCTGAGTTCTTTACAGTATTGATGGGCAGCTGTGGTTTTAACTTACTTTCATTTTTTCCAAGCTATGTCCCTCTCTCTTTCACAAGCAATTTAGTACTTTTTGAGAGCCAGGGTGCTGGATTTGATTGAATTGTTTTGGTTCTTAATAGGACTAGTTCATTTAATGTGTTAAGGTAAATTGAGTTAAACCGATCTTCAAACTTCATCAAGTGGAAGGGTTTGAAGAGCTGGTCAGTTGACTGATTTTAGTGCTATGATGACTCAGTCTTTACTATAGGAGAAGAGTGTATGAACAAGGCTTTACCAGTGCTATGTTTAGTTTGGTTCATGATTCATTATTGCAAATATGGGTAGTTGATCACTTAATTTATCTGGTAAGGCACCTGTTTGAGACAATTTTTTGGGGGGCGTTAAGAGAGAATCAAATCTATGATAGAGGCTTTACCAGAGTATTTGTTGTACCCTGTGGGAGTTGAAATAAACTGAGTGAAACCATATAAATTAATGACTTTAGGAAGACTGTTATTGTCAATAGTTTGCCAATTAATATTCAGGTCTCTGAAAATGATTGTCTCAAGTGAGTTGTTGCTTAATGCCCATAAGAGAAGTTCTTCAGCAATAACTATGTTATTTCCTGGGGCAAACTAAGTTCCTGTAATGCAAAGGTTTTTGTGAACATTAATTTGCAAGGATGCTATATTATGACATTGGAGACTAGGGGTAGGTTTATATAAGACCTAGACAGGTCTAAAGTATTCCTATGGATAATGGCCACCCCATTGCCTTTTTATGGGTCTTGTCAAGTCTTAAGGTGTTTTATCCTTGCTGTAAGAGTTCTTCACCTTTTTTTCTTATTTAAGCCAAGTTTCTATGGTACTATATCTGGGGAGTGGTAGACTACCCAGGCATGCACATCAGTAAGTTTTGTTCTTATATTCTATGATTAGCTGTGTGTATAGGTGGGGACTGTATGCCTTTGAGGTATGACTTGTTTGTAATTACTGTGGATGTGCTCGGTGTGAAGAGGGCATAAGCAGTGAGTTATCACATAGATATAATACAGGTATTCAGGTTTCATCTGCCTTTAAAAAGTCACCAGATGTTTTCAAGTGGAAAGACTGCAGGGCATATGTATAAGAGTGTTTGAATTTCAGCTTTGTTCTAGGGTAGGAATTGTTGATTATGTTGTTGTGTCCTTGTGGATGTAATACATTATTTTAAAGAGGTGGACAGTAGCAGAGGAGAAGTAACTAGGGGTTAATAGCTGGAGATATGCAGCATTTGGGGAAAAGACTGAAGTGGATATGAAAGTTTGTGTATAGAGGTAGGATTTTGTAAGATATAAGACAGGTGTGAGGGATTAATAATAAAATTGTGTGGAATTGTAGCACTGTAGATGTGGAGTAATTAAAAATAAAATTGAATGAGATAAGAAAGGAGGATTAAATGTGAAGAGTAAGACGTAAAACTAGGGAGTAGTTAAAAGGGAGGTGATGTGAACTTAAGAGAAAAAGTTATTGTTAAAACTAGGGAGCAGATTGAGGGTAGTACTGAGTGAATAAAATTGGGTGGGTGTATCAGAGAAAAAGTAGAAGAGTCTGTTGGAATGCAGGTGGAGGCAGGACTGACCTTTGGTCAACTGGTGCCCAAGGCAAAGGTCTCCACAGCTCCTCCAACACTATTCTGTGCCCCCATCCTGGTCTGCTTAAACCATCCAGATTACTGGAAAAGCACCCCTGCTGGAGCAATGCCTAATTGGCCTATGGCTAAGGCTGGCTATAGGGGGAGGGTAGGATAAGAAAAAGAGGGAGGTAGAGATGTGTGGAAATGTGACTGTGGTATGTCTATAGAGATGTGTATACTGTTAAAAGGGTTGGGAAGTAGGTGGAGTTCTATGTGACGAACAACTCCTATATATGGAATGCAATAGAATGGTCAATGGCTGGGGAACTGTGGGTGGCAGAGGGGTGTAACAAGCAACAGCTCCCACACCAGCAAGAGGTAATCACTGTGTGTGTGCTCAGTGTGAAGAAGGCATAGGCTGTGAATTATCACATAGATATCATACAGGTATTCAGGTTTCATCTGCCTTTAAAATGTATTTAAATAAAAAAGATGCTGCTTTACAAAAACACTGCGTAGAACAAAGTAGATTTTAGCCGTACCTCCCTGGACTACATGAAAAGAGACATGGAAGAGCTCTCTGATCACGTAGCCCAGGCCGGTATGACCCTGATCCTGAGTAGCATCCTGCCCTCACCAAGAATTATACCATGGTATAAAGAAAAAATTATCAATTTCAATGATTGGCTAAGTTTCTGGTGTCTGTCCTCCTGGGATGACATGCTCGACAAGCCATGCTGCTTCACTAGAGACAGCTTGCACCTGTCACACTTAGGCTTTCGAATACTGGCCAAGGCTCTTGCCTTTTTTAGGAAAGGCTCAAAGACAACCCCCCCCCCCACCATAAATAGCACAAGTAACAAAAAACTGAGGGTAATGTTACTCAATGCCAGAAGTGTAAACCTCAAAATGCATGCACTCGAGGCACTCCTCAGTATGGAGAAAATCGATATATGTGCAGTAACAGAAACCTGGTTTAAGGCTCCAAAGAGCACCCCAGCACTACCAGGCTACAAATCATACCATACATTTCGTCCACAGAATCTGGACCGAAATACAAAAGGCGGGAGCCTATCCATATCCATCCAGGATACCTACACCTTCCAGGTTAGTGGCACAGCACGATGCTTCAGAGATCATCCTCGTGCAACTAACAATGGGCAAAACTGCAATTCAAATTGTAGCTTGCTACAGATCATCCACCATGTCCCAGGACCCCCATTCCGTGTTTCTGGAAACACTGGGAAACATAAAGGTCCTACCAAACAGCCTAATATTGGGTGATTTCAATTACCCAAACATTAACTGGGAGAACTACTCATGTACTAACTCCCTTGTCCAACATTTCGTAGAATTTATAAACTCAAATGCCCTGGATCAGCTAGTCAACACTCCCACCAGAGGTGACAACATATTGGACCTGGTCATCACCAACATGGGCGACCGGTGTTCCACACTGGAGATCAACCCCTCACTGGTTAGATCTGACCATAAACAAATCACTCTTGATATCCACATTCCGCCTCCACCCCCGGTCAAGGAAACCACCATGAAAAACTTTTCAAAAGCAAACTTCACGTTACTTAAGACCGAGGTGGAAAGTTTCAAGGCCCCCATGCTAAAGGATAACGCTGTCCAAGCTACAAAATCCTTTACTAATGCATTCTACGGGCACCTACAAGAATGCATGGATCGTACTATCCTAAGCAAAACCAAGACTCACTCCTCCAAGAAAAGGAAAACAGTCTGGTGGACTCCTGCCATAAACAAGCTGTACAACAGAAGGAGGAAACTAGTACAGAAAAGAGTAAAATCCCAAGAAAGGATGACATCCCTGATCAGTATCAGCAAGAACCTATGATCCCTCATAAAATTATCCAAGGCTAGCTTTGAAAGAAAATTTGCCAAGGACTCCAAAGATAACCACAAGGCATTCTTTAGCTATGTCAAGAATCTAAGTGTCAATGCTCAGATCTGCTCAAAGTTAATGCAGAATGGCACAAAATACACTGAACCGACCAATATCGCCAACATCCAGGCAGACAGGTTCAGTGCAAACTTCACCCCCTCTCACCCCCAAAAGGGCTCATAACCATACCAGAAGAATGTAGAGCCCCTGAAATCACAGACACTCAAGTTAAAACAGCCCACTCAAAAGCCAAACACACAGCATCAATGGGACCGGATGGTGTCCTAGGCTGCGTCCTACACGAGCACAAAGACGAACTAACCCCTCACCTAAACACACTCTTCAAACTCAGCCTCTCCACAGGCTACGTACCCATAGAGTGGCACACAGCAATGGATATTCTGCTCCACAAAGGTGGAGCCACAGCAGACGCTGGGAGCTATCACCCTATAAGCCTGACTAGCTTGGTCTGCAAGGCTATGGAGCGCATCATCATGGAACTTATTAACAGAGATATTGGGAACCTCCAAGCACTGGATCCTATTCTACCCAGTTCAACTTTGTTAAAGGCAGATCATGCCTCCTAAACCTGGGGGACTTCTTTGAGACAGTTACCAAGGCTATAGATGAGGGAAAGGTGATACACACAACCTACCTAGACCTCACAAAGGCCTTCAACACCATTCCCCATTCTGGTATTATAGACAAGCTCACCAGCCTGAACATAAACCCCTATGTCACAAGATGGGTTGCCAAATGGCTCACGGACAGAACCCACATGGTGAGAGTTGTGGGAGCTAGGTCCTGCTCTAAACCGGTTGCAACTGGCGTTCCCCGGGGCTCAGTCCTAGGATCCCACCTGTTCGGCATATACTTCTCAAACATACAGACAAGCACAGGAGGACTATGGCTGACCAAGTTCACAGATGACTGCAAACTAGGGGCTATAATTGTCTCTCCGGCTGACACAGACATCCTCCAAAAAGGTCTCACTGAGACGGATACCTGGTGTCAAAATCATGACCTCAAGCTAAATGCCAAAAGGTGCATAGTCATCCCCTTTGGAAATAACAAAGTACCCACAAACTACCACATAGGTGTTAGTCCGCTAAATACGGAAGACGTAATAAGGGATCTGGGGACCCAAGTAGATAGTAATCTCTCCTTTGATAATCACATTGCCAAAGTGGTTAGAAAATCCTTTTATGTGGCCCACCTAATCACAAAAGGGTTCGCATCCAGATCAAAAGAGATCATTGTGCCCCTCTATTCATCACTCATCAGGCTCATCATAGAGTACTACGTCCCATTTGGGATGTACCTTACAAGACAACTGCAACAGCTGGAAAGACCACAGAAGTACCTCACCAAGATGATCACTGGCCTCAAACAGATGTCTTATGCAGCTCGACTGAAGAAACTCCAGCTGTACTTGGTTGCATACCGCCTACTCAGAGGTGATCTCTGCCTGACATACAAGGCCATGTCCAACCCAGAATTGATGAACTTGCTCCACCTAAAGAAAACCATATCCCCTCGAGCCGCACGCTCTAGGGATCTAAACCTCACTACAGCAATAAATAGGACGTGCTGGAGGAATAGATTCCTGTCCCAGAGACTTCCCATGCTTTGGGACAAGATTCCAATCTACATTAGGCAGAGGTCCTTGCTAACACTCTTCAAGAGAAACCTTGATGAGTGGATGGGAAACAGAAAGTTACACCGGGGATCACTTCAGTGGCTCCGCTGGACAGAGGCACAGGGAACTAATCTAAGGGGGCGGTGAAAGCCAACACATTCTGGCTAGGCTTATAAATGCCTTCGGGCAGATAGCCTAGTACCTACCTATGAACCTATATCTGCAGCCTGAGGAGGTTGCTGCTTAGTGCTGCAATTGATTTTGTAAAGCTGCAATATATCAGTTGACTGGTGGGAAACGCTGATGCTCATAGGCCATGTGGAATGAATTAAAAAGCTAGAAGTTCTGAAAGTAAGCATTCTGGACTCTGTCTCTATTCTTAACACCACAGAGCAGACATTTATTCTTGATGTTTTACAATTATTTACTATAGCGCTATTAGGAATAGCCTTTTTAATAGAAAAGGAAATAAATACATGTATTACTGATAACGTTAGTGATGGTTGTCATTATTATTATTATTATTGCTGTATCTGTTATTGTTGGCAATGCCATTGAGTGCATAGTGCCTTTGTTACTGTGTGTTGATCGTCCTTGTTAATTCTGCCTTCATATATGGCTGTGTATTAATCTTGCTCTTTCCTGCCATAGCCTGTAACAAAAATGCTGAAAAATACAGGGAATTTAAAAGATGCTTCCTGGCTTCAAGAAGAGACATGCAATTACTTTGTTTTTCTAGCAAAGAGGCCTCTGGCATGTTCAGAAACAAATATGCAACATGATTGTGAAACACAGGACCCCATCTGCTAAACTCTTTTAACATCTAAATTGGGTACCCTGTCTTCTGCACAAGGAGGTGCCATAAAAACACAAAACCAATGAGAGGATACATGACACTGTATGCCATTCTGCTTCTTGGACATTAAGGTGTCAAGAGGTAAGAAAGGGGCAATAAACTAACAAGAGGTAAAGAAAGTGATCTGTGCAATTCCCTCCTTTTTCAAGATGTGTTTTTAATTAGAAATAATGTACTATAATAAGATAAACAGCTAAAACAAAGGCTGAACTTCATCAACTGTCCACATTTTCACAGAATGTCCAATTTTATGCTTCATATTTTTGGCCTGTTTCTCATAAAATTTAGGTTTCTGACAAATCACTGGCAAATCATTGAGGACTGAAGTTAAAAAATAATGGGAGATATTTGAGTTTCAGATTTTACATCCTTCAGAAAAATTCATGCTAATGCGAAACCCATCAGTCTATCAACTTTCAAGTTTGTAAGAGCTATATTTAAAAAGTGTCCCTATTTTTGCCCCTTTGACCCCCCCCCCACCATTATTTGTGTCTTTCTCCAGATTTCTTGCTCTAAGAGGTTGAGAGGTGTGCTTCAGAGACAGAACAATGAAAATTCCAAGCTCTCTATATAAACTGCAGTGGAACCAAACTCATTCAGTCATTTTGAGGCAGTCAGGCAGAGTCAGACTTTGAGTCAGACAGAGACTTCAGACTTCAAACTTTCAGATATTTTATCTTCTTGTTCTAGTCATATATGCCTGCTGTTTGCTGACAGACACGAAAAGGCCCTGCAGAAGGACTGATGTAGCTTATTACACTGTGGAGAAAGAATCAAAGACATAAAATTAAAGCAGTATTAAAATAAAATTAAATTAATATAACATGGAAACCTAATTCATCTAAATGCCGCCTTCTCATTTTAATTATGATCTGTCTATGTCATTATTCCTCTTAAACAATATATTTGGTGTACATATAGAGTTTTTCTACTCATCAGCATTTTGTATTTGGACATCTGTGTTTCTTCACTTTTTGTTTGTTTTTGTTTTTTTTTAGTAAATTTTATGTTAGTAAATTCAGTCAGTATGATGCAACCCTGTTTTATATTACTTTATTACCTTGCTCGGTAACTTTGTTGTACTTGCCTTGTTTGTATATTGCTTCTGTATTACTTTGCTGTGTAACTTTGTCGTAATTGCCTTGTTTGTATATTGCTTCTGTATTACCTTGTTCTGTAGCTTTGTTTTACTTACGACTCGCATACCTCTCAACTGTCCCTGATTTTCAGGGACGTCCCTGATTTTGACTCAGATTTTAACTCTGTCCCTCTTAATCCCTCCTAAAACTAGTGACTTTTGGAGGAAAGGTGGTGAATTACACTTAATGAATAATGACAATAATTAAGAGTTATAAACTTCTTTTACTTCAGAAAATGTGTATTAATTCATATGCTCTGATTCTGTCAATGTTTCAAGTTAATAGCACTAATATTTTAAAAGTGTCCCTGATTTTTTCGTGACTTGTCCCTGATTCTGTTGAAATTTGTCCCCATTTGGTTGAGAGGTCTGCGACTCAGGCTGAGCCTGCCTGCAATTGCTCATAAAGTCAAGGCTGGGCCTGCAATTGTTCATACTTGGTCAGTGATCCACCCTGGTTTAAAAAAAAAAAAAAAAAAAAAAACAAATACATAAATAAACTACATAAAATACTGTAACTTAATGGGGGCAAAGTCAAAAGCCTTCCCTAAGTTTAAGTATGTGATGACTGCTTATACCCACAGATCTAGGGTATAGCAGAGAGCCCATGTCAGTTAATACTTGGGCCAGCCTAAATACCTGAGGTATTTTGTTCAAAATAGTTTACTTATGACATTTACCAATAATGTTGCTTAGACTGATAACTCTGCATTTATCAGTGCAATCTCTCATTCATTATGGTACTGGTAGTATAGTGACTTTCTTCCAGATCTTAGAGTTGTATCTATGAGAGAAACACTGCTGGAATAAATAAGCTAGGCATAGCATCAGCTTCATCCCTGTTTGTTTTCAAAAAGTAACCATTTAGTTCATCATGGCCTGCTGCTGCAACAGACCTACATCAATCATCGCTTTCTTCATTTTCTCCTCTTTCCATTTGTGTGTGTGCGTGTGTGTGAGTGTGAGTGCGTATGTGTGTGTGTGTGTGCGTGTGTGTGAGTGTATGTGTGTGTGCATGTGTGTGTACGTGTGTATGAGTGTGAGTGCGTGTGTGTGTGTGTGTGTGTGTGTGTGTGTGTGTGTGTGTGTGTGTGTGTGTGTGTGTGTGTGTGTGTGTGTGTGTGTGTGTGTATATGTATTATATGTTTTATTTATATATATATTTATATATATATATATATATATATATATATATATATATATATATATATATCATCTTCTTTCGGCTGTTCCCGTTAGGGGTCGCCACAGTGGATCACCTGTTTCCATTTTTTCCTGTCCTCTGCATCTTGCTCTGTCACACCAACCACCTGCATGTCCTCTCTCACCACATCCAAAAACCTTATCTTAGGCCTTCCTCTTTTCCTGTTACCTGGTAGCTTCATCCTTAGCATCTTTTTCCCAATATACTCAGCATCTCTCCTCAGCACATGTCCAAACCAATGTAATCTTGCCTCTCTGGCTTTGCCTCCAAACCTTCCAACCTGGGCTGACCCTCTAATATACTTATTCCTAATCCTGTCCACCCTCTTCACACCCAGTGCAAATCTTAACATCTTTAACTATGCCACATCCAGCTCAGACTCCTGCCTTTTTGTCAATGCCACTGTCTCCAACCCATATAACATAGCTGGTCTCACTACTGTCTTGTAGACCTTCCCTTTCACTCTTACAGGTACTCGTCTGTCACAAATCACTCCTGACACTCTTCTCCACCCACTCCATCCTGCCTGCACTCTCTTCTTCACCTCTCTTCCACACTCACCGTTATTCTGAACTACTGACCCCAAGTATTTAAACCCATCCACCTTCGCCACCTCTACTCCTTGCATCCTCACCATGCCTCTATCCTCCCTCTCATTCACACACATATATTCTGTCTTAGTCCTGCTGACCTTCATTCCTCTTCTCTCTAGAGCATATCTCCATCTCTCCAGGGTCTCCTCCACTCGTTCCCTACTCTCACTACAGATCACAATGTCATCTAAAAACATCATAGTCCACGGGGACTCCTGCCTGATCTCATCTGTCAACCTGTCCATCACCATTGCAAATAAGAAAGGGCTCAGAGCTGATCCTTGATGTAACCCTACCTCCACCTTAAATGCATAAATCACTCCCACCGCAGACCTCACCGCTGTCATACTACCCTTGTACATATCTTGTACCACTCTTACATACTTCTCTGGCACTCCTGACTTCCTCATACAATACCACAACTCCTCTCTAGGCACCCTGTCGTATGCTTTCTCTAAGTCTACAAAAACACAATGCAACTCCTTCTGACATTCTCTGTACTTCTCCATCAGCACTCTTAGAGCAAACATTGCATCTGTAGTGCTCTTTCTTGGCATGAAACCATACTGCTGATCACTAATCATCACGTCCCTTCTTAACCTAGCTTCCACTACTCTTTCCCATAACTTCATGCTGTGGCTGATCAATTTAATCCCTCTGTAATTACTACAGCTCTGCACATCACCCTTATTCTTAAAAATCGGTACCAAAACACTCTTTCTCCATTCCTCAGGCATCCTCTCACTTTCCAAGCTTTCATTAAACAATCTGGTTAAAAACTCCACTGCCATTTCACCTAAACACCCCCATGCTTCCACAGGCATGTCATCTGGGCCAACAGCCTTTCCATTCTTCATCCTCTTCATAGCTATCCTTACTTCCTGCTTGCTAATCCATTGTACTTCACAATTCACTATCCCTACATCATCCAACCTTCTCTCCCTCTCATTCTCTTCATTCATCAACCCTCAAAGTACTCTCTCTATCTCCTCAACACACTCTCCTCGCTTGTGAATATGTTTCCTTCATTATCCTTTATCACCTTTACTTGCTGCACATCTTTCCTAGCTCGGTCCCTCTGTCTAGCCAATCAGTAAAGGTACTTTTCTCCCTCCTTAGTGTCCAACCTTTCATACAACTCTTCATATGCCTTATCCTTAGCCTTCGCCACCTCTCTCTTTGCCATGCACCTCATCTCCTTCTACTCCTGTCTACTTTCTTCATCTCTCTGACAATCCCACTTCTTCTTTGCCAACCTCTTTGTCTGTATACTCTCCTGTACTTCCTCATTCCACCACCATGTTTCCTTGTCATCCTTCCTCTGTCCAGATGTGATACCAAGCACCTTTCTAGCCATCTTCCTTACTAGCTCTGCTGTAGTTACCCAGCTATTTGGTAACTCTTCACTGCCACCCAGTGCCTGTCTTAACTCATCCCTGAACTCCACATCACAATTACTCTTTTTCAATTTCCACCATTTGATCCTTGATGCTGCCCCCACACTCCTCCTCCTCTTCTTCATCACCGTCATCCTACAAACCACCATCCTATACTGCCTAACTACACTTTCTCCGGTCACCACTTTACAGTCTCCAATCTCCTTCAAACTGGCCCTCCTACATAAGATATAATCCACCTGTCTGCATCTTCCTCCACTCTTGTATGTCACCCTATGCTCTTCCCTCTTGTTAAAATATGTATTCACCACAGCCATGTCCATCATTTTCACAAAATCCACTACCATCTGGCCTTCTGCATTCCTTTCTTTAACACCATACCTACCCATCACTTCCTCATCCCCTCTGTTCCCTTCACCAACATGCCCATTGAAATCTGCTCCAATCACCACTCTCTCACCCTTGAGTACAGTCATCACCACTTCATCCAATTCATTCCAAAATTTTTCTTTTTCATCCATTGCACACCCAACTTGTGGAGCATATGCACTAACAACATTCATCATTACACTATTAATTTCCAGCTTCATAAACATCACTCTATCCGACACTCTTTTCACCTCCAAAACACTCTTAGCATACTGTTCCTTCAGAATAACTCCTACGCCATTTCTCCTCCCATCCACACCATGATAAAACAATTTGAACCCACCTCTGATACACCTAGCCTTACTCCCCCTCCATCTGGTCTCTTGCACACACAATATACCAACCTTCTTTCTGTCCATCATATCAGCTAGTTCTCTCCCTATACCAGTCATACTGCCAACATTCAAAGTTCCGACCCTCACTACCACAGTCCTAGCCTTTCTCCTCTCTTCCTGCCTTTGGCCATGCCTTCCGCCTCTTCTCATCATTGGGCCAACAGTAGCCCAATTTCCACCAGCACCCTGTTGGCTAACAGTACTGGTGGTGGTCGTTGTTAACCCGGGCCTCGACCGATCCGGTATGGAAATATTTACTGGTATCTGCATGAAATGATTTGGTGAAGTTTTACGTTGGATGCCCTTCCTGACACAACCCTCCCCATTTAACCGGGCTTGGGACCAGCACAAAGAAATGCACTGGCTTGTGCATCCCCAGTATATAGTTTACTATTAAAATGAAGAAGGATGGTTCGGTGAACACAGGAATGTCGAATGCCAGATGACTGATTCCTGTATTGCCAGCCATCATGTCTGTGAGCGTCTGTTGCAACGAATGCTACTGTACATTCACTTAGTGGTCAATGTTATGACTACAGATTGTGGTACAGTGCAGAATCGGAAATTTACCATTTTCCTCACTGTAGTGCGATCTCGGAGTTGGAATATAGAAGTTGCAGGGGTTGTGGGTGGTGCAGGGGGGGGCAAAAACATCATTAGAGCACCATGCAGTACTGAATTGGTACTGCTGAAAAGGTGAGAGGTAACTGGAAGGAAAGGTAAGTGGAGACTTTGCAATATTGTTTAAAATCGTTTTGGGTTTGAAATTTTCTCAGTGGTTTTGAACTCATGTCTTTTCCAACATATTGACCTCATTAATATTCCGCACATCGCTGATGTGAACCGCAGATGTAATAGCTTTACGTTTTGCACTTCACTGTTATGATAGTAAACTTATATATATATATATATATATATATATATATATATATATATATGTGTGTGTGTGTGTATAAATAAATATATATATATATATATATATATGTGTGTGTGTGTGTGTGTATATATAAATATATATATATATATATATAGATATATATATATATAGATATATATATATATATATATATATATATATATATATATATATATATATAGATAGATATGGATAGATAGATGCACACACATGCATATATATCCATATATTGTAAAACTGACACATCGAATAGCAACTGATTGATCCCTAACCAATTAAGCATAAATTCTTAATCACCAACCAAATGAAAAAAATCCTCCCACCGGTAAAGTAATATGCCAACTCTGAGATCACAATGCAGTGGAGAAAGGACAAATTCTTTAGTTTGACAACTTGAATTGTCGAGCACTTGTCTGTAACCAACACACACCTATCTATCTATCTATCTATGTATCTGTCTATCTATCTATCTATGTCTGTCTATCTATCTCTGTATCTATTTACATATATATGTACGGATTGACTTCAGAAGACTGAAAGCTCACAATCTCGAATCCCATAAGACTGACATCCAAAATCCTGAAATTTCAAAAGACTGAAAACTCAAAAGACTGAATCCTAGAATACTGAATCTCAGAATACTGAAAACACACAGGATACAAACACTTACTATATTCCAGTACAAGGATATAGAGAAACAAATACATGACAAACCATATTACTTTACACCAAGTATAAGTAGGGGGGCTAGCCCCCCTGCACCTCCCATGTGGGGGGTTGCGCCTCCTACATCCCTTGCTGCTTAAATATATCATCTCCGAGATCACACTCCACAGAACAAAATGGCAAACATACCATTACGTGTTTCATGACTGCCTGTTGTAACCTTAGTAATGTTCCCTTCTAACTTGCTATACTATAACATAACTCATGTTAGTGCAGCTCCACTTTTGCTAATCCGCTTATTCACAGTTTGCCAATGCTTTGCTTATCCAAACATTTGGTTATGTTTTTAAAGAAATGTACAGGCAAATGGGTGAGATGCCAATCGCAATGTATTTTCCCAAAGTAGAACCATCTACTTCTGCCACCACTACCCCTATAATTTGACCTGAAAAGTTTACTACATGGACTTTTTTTAGTTGTCTGTCAGACTAGGGGTTGAGGTTACAGGGTTTAATTATTATTTGCGATTCTTTCGACTTTGCGGGGTGGGGGGTCGCCATACTTAACCCTCACAAAACTGGATGTGCAACTGTATGTGTACAGTGCATACTGAATTTGGAAAAAATGCTTCTCAGTGTACTTCTGTATGGAGTATGGAAATAATCTTCTCATAGCAGCTAGTTAGGTAACAAGGTTTTAAATGACAGTCAAGGTCTTATATATAAATAAAAAGTTAGTTTCTCATCTGGATGCTCATTTTGAAGGAAGACCCTTAAAACATTGCTTGAGAGCCCAGTCAGGGATAAGCTGTGGCAGTACCTTGTGGAAAACCCTGCTTATGGAGCTTAGAGTTGAGCTTGGGAAAGGTCTATAGCATTGGACCTTTTTTAAGACAGCCTGTATCCTGGATGGGTTGTGTAGATAGTGACAACTTGATGCTCTGCGTTTGTTTTATTTGCACAACTGCAATACCAAATGGGTATTATTTTGGTTTTCATTTTAGGCTTGCAAAAATAAACTTGTATTTTTATGAACACCCTGCCTCAAGTGTTTCTATGTATCTGTACATGATTTATTTATGTATTCTGCTTGGCAAGTGACCATTAGAAGAACCTTTTATCTTAATCTGTATGCAGTAAGATTTGTTTATCTGTATTTTGGTGTTTTTCTTGTAATAAACAACAGGCTTGAAATGCATGGGTTATATTCTAAATTCAGAGAGGCTAAAAATCTGATAGAAAAAATCAGAGCATTTGTGCAAATGCTAAACCCAGAGGACAAGGAGGCATTTCAGAAATGTCTAGGAGCAATGCACTATTTTGCAAAATGTGTTCCTAATATGTTTAAAATAACTATGCCTCTAAGACCTAGCAAGCAGGAATGGAGCTGAAGAAACTAGTTATAAGATATTCTAACATTAAAATATTAAACCTGATGATGAAAATAAGACATTTGCATTACAAGTAGTAGAGACCCTTTTACATACAGGTCAATAACAGTTACAGATACACAAAAAAGATATGCTCAGAGGGAAAAGAAATTGTTAGTATTGTATATATGTGAGAAATTCCACAAATGCCAGTGACGAAAAACTTAATATGGAAACAGACCCACAAATTCTTGCAAATCATGTTCAGAAAATCTTTGTATAAGATACCTCCAAGACTGCAGGTGTTACTTCATCTACAGAAGTGTAGTCGGAAAGTTAAATATAGACCAGGCAAGAAACTGCACATGCTAGATATGGTGGTGTTTAATGGAGCATTGTTACAAGAGAATCATGATGATTTGGTAGAAGAAACACTAGAGAGTCTTAAGAAAATGTAATTTAACAATGATAGATGAACAAGTAAAAGAATTTCAGCGATGTAGTAATACTAATTTAGAAATGCAACTACTGAAAGGTAGTAGTGAAAGGCTGACTTGCATAAAAAATCATCAGCAAGGAGAGAAATTCATTATGTTTTCTATCAAGGAAGAAGTAGAGTTCAGGACTTGATATTCAAAGCTGTCAACAGTAGTTCCCAGTTAACTAATAAGAGAGCTATCAAGAGAATAAATAAAACACATTTGAAAGTAGTAAAGTTAAAGACAGAGTACAATATGTAAGATATTGGTCAGGAATGTTAGTTCAGAACACATATTACAGAACCTTGCTGTCTGCAGTGTATTCCGTAACAGCAGTCCAGAGGAAGAGTTGTAAATGTACCCATTTCCAGATTATCCATGGAGTCAAGTGAGTAATGAGTTATTCCATTTCAAAGAACCCCTGTATCTCATATGTGTGAATTATGTCCAGGTTCTCAAAACTATTCAAACTGGCAGCCACAAATCTGGGTGTGATTAGTGTAACAAAGCGTATATTCTTAAAACAGGGAATACATACTATCATCATATCTGACAGTGGTCAGTGTCCTGAAAGGAGGTACTGCCAGCCCAGCTATCTGGAATTTTGTAAATAATCATATGTCATTTGAGAATATCAACATGATTCATATGTTTATGTGACAAATGTATTAGAAGTGCATATTGTCTGTATGTCAAACTGCTGCCACAGAAGTGTGTGTAAAGTACTGAGCTTAAAGAAGTATCCACAGTGTACCCTGCTGGAGTAGAACAGAAATGTATATAAAGTATTGTAATTGTGTAAATGTATATACTTTAACAGTGAAACTGGAACATAGAAGGTTAATTTGCAAAACTTCAGAAAACAGTTGGAATTAAATTACTTGATACCTGGGCCATAAAAAGATGATGTAAAGTTGTACTATTTCACCTTCATTCTATACTTGTGGGTTCAGAATTGACTTGGCTGTTTACTAAAGCTCGAGGCCTCCAACTAGTTAATGGCTTACTCCCTCTCCCATGATGCTCTAGGGCATTCCCCAGATTGGGCGTCCTTCAACTGACTGTGGATATGTTTATTTAAAAAACTTGTTATATAGATTAAAAACTAGACTTTCTTAGTAGTTTGTCTCTGTGCTATTGTTTAAAAATATTTTTTTGACCTTTTCTATCAAAGTATTAGACTGTGTCCGTTACTTGTGCTTTTTTCTCTAGGGCTGTCGTTTTACCTCTAGGCCTGCACCTATATCCCTATCCGGTCTTTCTGTACTAAAATATTGCTGTTTGAATTTGTTGTTGTTTTTCCTGATAGATCTTACACTAATTTTTTCAAGTCGCTCATTTAACTTACAGGGTGGCTCAACCCATTTTAGTTAGAGGGCCTGCGCTAATAAGGTTGTCAAGTATGCTGTGTTATTAGTTTGTCTGGTGTTGTTTTTTTTCCTTTCAAAAGCAGTTGGATCCTTTCATTGAGTCAGCTCATTTAAATTAGAGAGCAACTAGCCCGTTTAAGTTAGAGGGCCTTTTTCCTTCCCTGTGTGGTGTGTTTAAAAAAATAAATAAAAATAAATAATAATAAAAAGTTAAAGTTTAATTGTTTGAATAGTTAAATAGGTTTTCTTCTGTTCTGATTTGGATAGTTCATTGTACTGCTAATATTACTGTGGGATACTCTCTGTTGATAGACATGTCTAAGCAATTAAGAGTCTAAACCCTCTGGGTTCAAGAAATGTGCTAACTGCTCCCAAAAAATGTCATTAACAATTGGTCATTCAGAATGTGTTTATTGTCTCGGAGCTGCACATTTACATTAGTCGTGCTCCATATGTCATTCTTTCAGCTTGAGGGTTCTCCTGGAAAGAAGAAAAAAGCTAATTCTAAGAGGAATGTTGAAGACCTCTTTTTTCAGAGTCCTTGCAAAAGTCAGAGTACAGCTAAACAAATCCCTTCTAGATCTGAGAAGTCTAGTAAAAGATCCTCAGCTTCCTTAGATCAATTTGGACCTTCTCAAAAAATTTCAAGAATGTCTTCATCGGACCCAAAATCCGTCGGGCCTGAAAAAAAAACTTCTACCTTGGTTCCTCCTGTTTTGGAACCGATGGTACTGCAGTCTCGCAGCCAGTCCCCTGTTGTGGAGCTGGTTTCTCTGACTTTGAGGTCACCTTTGATACAGATATCAAGATCTTCTGCCCCCTCTTCTTGGTCCTACAGGAGTTTATCAAAAGAAGATGTGGATTGCGTTGTGCGGAGTGTCTTGGGTACACTGCCTCTAGCCAAATTATCGGATCTGACCCAGCGGACTTCAGAGCCAAGTGCACCTACCCCATCTCTATTGCTTCCTCCTCTGACCCGTCTCTAGGCCTCAGAACAGGAATGCATGGAGCTGATAGTAATGGAACCATTGGAGCTGAGACCTGCTCCAGGATCTACGGCACCAAACTCTTCTCCGACTTTCTAGGGTGCCATCTGAGCTTGAGGAGTTTAGGAGCCTCTCCAGTCAGGTCCTGGGGAACAGTCATCGGATCTGAACTTGCCTCTCGGGGCCACGGCATGGGTGAGCTCGGCTCCTACATTAGCTTCTGAGCCAATCCCCTTGATGTCGGGGAAGCCTTCTAGATCTTCAAAGCCGGAAGCTTCCTCGAGCCATGGGTGGGGAGCCTTTGAGGCAATGAGGAGAATGCTGTTCCCATGATCAGCCCCACTCTCAGGTCCAGTCATTCTCCCCCAAAGGCTGCAGTGATCATCTCAGCACAACCAGTTCCACACAGTCATGGAGACCAAGGCCTCAGGATGCCCCAGTGGACGAACCTGTCTCTTCCGAAACCTCTCAAGAATGTCCTTCTGAAGAGGTCCATTGCAAGAGATTATGCAAGGGGAAGCATTTGGACTCCTCTGAGGAGTTGATTACATCAGACACAGACCTCGATGAGTCAGAAGGGTCCCCACGGTCGCCCTCTGAGGATGTCTCCTTTGCAGACATCCTAGAGATCCTTAAGCAGAGAGGTGGATGGAAGCCCATCAACCGTTTTGATGAGGAGTCTGTCTACCTGAAGGCCTTTGGGTCTCGTCCTTTCGCCACTTGGGGGTGTACACCTTTCAACGAACTTATGGAGTTAGTTTGTCAAAAGGCATGGAAGTCTCCAGATTCAGTGGAGCCTGTTCCCCAGAAGCCAGATAAATTTATTACATCCCCTGATGAAAAAGCATTCCTTACAAAAGGTGTCCCGGTAGATGCTACAGTGGCCAACATGGAGGAGTTATCAGAAACGTCCACTTCTGTCCATCCCCCGAACAAAGAACTGCATATGATGGACAGATACGGAAAGCACATGATGTTATGTTGTCCTATCTCACCTTCATTCTTGCTGGTTGGGTTCGGAACCGAGAATCTGTTCCAACTCAGCCTATACTAATGCTCGAGAGCTTCCACTGGCTCGAGGCAATACCTTATCCCATGATGCCTAGGGAGATTACTCAGATCTCATTTGCCACTAAACACATTGGGTGCTTTGTACTAGGCTCAGGCTAAGTGGAATCTTTTTTCTTCATGTATTCTAGTTTTTGTCCAAATTCTTAGAGTATTTAGTTAATCTGTATTTCTATTAGTGCTTACTTTGATATTTGTGACTTTCTCGCAAAGTTGGTGTGACTGTTGTGGTTGGCAGTTATACTTACGCTAGGCCATTACCCTCTCTCTCTCCTGGTTCCTTGATCTTGAGAGAATTATTGTTGTTTTTTGTATTAAACTATCCTGTCACCCTTTTTATAGCATAAAGAGTTTGTTTAAGTTAGAAAACTCTTTTTCTGCCCATTTAAATTAGAGGGCTTTTCCCCTTCCCCTGTCGTTCCTCTTAGAGGAGACGCCGTTTAAGTTAGAGACTTCACCTCTGGCTAGAGGAGACTGTTATTTGCATTTGAGACTTCTTCTCTAGTCTCCCTAGTTGGTCTCCTTTTTTCTTTGTGTTCTATTTAAAAAAAAAAAAAAAAAAAGCTTTGCTATCTTCCTATTTGTTGTTGTTGTTGATTGTAGACTATTAGGTTAGCCATGTCCAAAGATTCTAAAGAAACAAAGCCTTTGGACTTTAAGAAGTGTGACCATTGCAGTCAAAAAATGTCCCTGACAGATGGACACACCAGTTGTGTGTACTGTTTGTGTGCGGTCCATCTGCAGGAGTCCTGCTCTGTCTGCCACCCTTTCAGTGCCAGGGTTTTGTTAGAGAGAAAAAAAAAATTGATCATTAGGGGTTTGTTGAAGGTTTGTTTTTCTGAAGCTATAGAAGGAAAACAGAGTTCCTCCAAATCTCCTCACCAGTCTCAGTCCCCTAGATCTGACAAATCCTCAGAGACCTGCTTCCATGGCTCTGGAATCAGAACTGTCAAAGAAGCAGACTAAGGATACACCATGAGACCCGAAGGCTTTCGGGCCCAAAAAGACTACCTCTTTGGCTCCGCTGGTTATTTTGGAGCCGACAGACTATTGTATACGGAGCCTGTCCCCAGTCCTGGAACCGGTCTCCTCAGCCTTACACTCACCTATTTTACAGTCCGTTAAGCCATCAACCCCGTCCTCTCAGTCCTCCAGAAGTCTCTCAGATGACGATGTGGAGCAGGTGTTCAGGAGGTTTTTACAGACTCCGGTGCTGGCCAAAATTCTGTCAAGCCCAGCTCAGAAGGATTCAGGTCTGACAACCGCCACTTCCCCTTCTTTGATTCCTCCTCCGACCCATGTGGTGGCTTCAGAGACGGAGTGTTTAGGTTTGATTGTAGGGGAACCGTTGGGCCAAGATCCACTCTGGCTTCTTCGGCCCCGATATCTGCTCCAACTTCCTCGATGCCTTTGTCCTTTGAGGGGTCTAGGGGCCACCGCTCACCTGTCAGGTTGGAGGAGGAGAGCTGGGCTGGACAGTTGTCCAAACTGATTCTCCCTCTCGGGGCTTTGGCGCAGGTGAGCTCAGCACCAACATCAGCCTCAGAGTGCACTGCTTTGGTTCAGGGGAAATCTCTGGGTTCTTCAGAGCCGGGAGCTCCCTTGGAGCAGGGCCACAGCGCTTTTGAGGTCATGAGGAGAACCAAACCCTCTTCCCTCAAAAGCACCATATTCTATCTCTGTACCATCTCTCCCTCTAAAGCGTGGAGACCCGAAGTCCTAATACACCCCACTGGGTACATCTGTTTCATCTGAAACCCCCCCCTGAGTACTCCTCTGAGGAGGTCCCTCAGAAGAGAACATGTAAAAGGAAACATCTAAACTCGCCTGAGGAGTCTATCACTTCAGACATGTACCTTGATGATTTGGAAGGGTCCCCACGGTCACCCACTGAGGATGTCTCCTTTGCGGACATCCTAGAGATCCTTAAGCAGAGAAGTGGCTGGAAGTCCATCGACCCTACTGAAGATGAGTCTGTGTACCTGGAGACTTTTGGGTCTCACCCTTCCACCTCTTGGGTGACTCTGCCATTCGATCACTTCCTGAATGTAGTCAGTCGGAAGGAGTGAGGCTCTCCAGAGTCTGTGGAACCTGTTCCGAGGAGGCCAAATAAGTTTATTAAAGCACCTTCTGACAAGGAATTCCTCACAAAACGTGTCCCGGTAGATGCTATGGTGGTGGCAGCGGCCACCAAAAAGGAGTTGTCTGAGATGTGCTTATCTGTCCATCTGCCGAATAAAGAATCTCGTACGATGGACAGATACGGAAAGCATATGTTCTCGTCAGCAGCTTTTACCCTCAAGTCGCTGAACGACTTGACCCATTTTACCAGACTTCAGAGGGATCTTCTAAAGGAGTTGGGAGATACCCTTCAAGGTTCTACAGCTGCGGAGGTTTCAGATAAGGTGACCTCTCATCTTTCTACCTTAAATTCAGTGGTAAACTCCTCTATGTGGCTTATCTCTTATGCGGCTGATGGAGCGATTAGGGCAGTGGATACAGGAATCTCCCTAAGAAGGCATTCCTGGATGTGCTTATGCGAGTTTGCAGAGCCCTTCAAGTCTTCCTTTATCAATGCCCCATTTGATGGCTCATCCTTGTTCAGGCCAGAAGTAAAAGAGACTCTGACCAGGTGCAAGCAAGAGGGAAAGACTCTTTCTGCTGTGGGAGTCTGTTTTTCTCTCCCTAGCAGGCCTTACCTTAAAGGCCAGAAGGGTGGAAAGATTTGGTTCCATAAGTCCCAAAGAGCCTTTCCAGATGATTCTTCCCCCAGGGGAAGAGAGGGAAACAGCAATGGAAGACACCGACCTCACAGCAGAGGTTGTCTACAAAATCGGGGCGACAGGGCTACATTCCCTGGTGGGATCTTCCTGTGCTCCTGATAGTATGCCCACCTGTCCACCTCTGGAGACAGTTGGGGGTCGCTTGTCACTGTACCCAAAAGCCTGGCTAAGCATAACAAATGACAAATGGGTACAAATGATCATATCCAGAGGCTACTGTATACCCTTTTCCTGTCCCCCTTCAAAAAAAAGGTCAGTCCCAGATGTTCCACCCAATCAAAGGGACCAGGCAACCCTAGAAAGTCAAAGGTTGCTAGAAAAAAAGAGTCATTCAAGAAGTCCCCACAGACCAAATCAGATCAGGAACTTACTCAAGGTTTTTTTTAGTTCCAAAAAAGACGGGACTGGAGGCCCATTTTGGATCTCAGCACACTAAACAAGTCAGTAAAAAAAATCAAAGTTCCAGATGGTGACACTGCACAGTACTTTCATTTCTGGGAAAAGACAGTTGGATGTGCTCAATAGATCTCCAGGATGCGTACTACTATATAAAGATGGACAGGCAGTCCTGGAGTCACTTACACTTTCGGTTGGGAGCCAGTCATGACCAATTTCGAGATCTGCCTTTTGGTCTCACGACAGCCCCCAGAGTGTTCACCAAATGCATGGCAGTAGTCATGGCTCACTTGAGGTGTCTAGGATTCCGGGTGTTTCCGTACTTGGACGACTGGCTCCTGACTGCCATCACCGAGCATCTACTTAACAGAACAAGAGACACCACTATTCACCTTTGTTCTCAGCTAGGCATTACAATAAATTTTGAAAAGTCTGCCTTGTTGCCATCACAACATATTGTATTTATAGGAGCAGACTTAAACACAAGAGAAATGGTAGCCAAATTTCCTCCCGACAGGATACAAACCCTACGCCAACAAGTACAGAGCATCCTCACAAAGAAGAAAGTACAGGCAAAGGTTGTTCTAAAGATCTTGGGTACCATGGCAGCTGCGATAATCTTGGTACCACTCGCACGATTACATATGAAAGTTCTCCAGTGGTTGCTTTTCACCCAATGGTCCATGCAGAAACTGCCCATGTCCTTCAGATTATCATAATGGAATCATGCAAGAGAGACCTCCACTGATGGCTTCATTCTTCTCAGGTGGTTCTGGGTAGACAGTTCATCCTCCCTCATCCACTAGCTACAGTGACCACTGATGCTTCCCAGATAGGATGGGGGGGCGTTATCTGGAGAAGATGGTCCAAGGAGTTTGGCAGGAATATGAGAACCACTTGCATATCAATGTCCTAGAGATGAGCGGTGCTGTTAGCATTGCAGGCATTTCACGACTCCCTTCCACAAGGAACGATTGCAATCCAGACAGACAATATGTCAGTTGTGTGATATATAAACAAATAAGGAGGAACCAAGTCTTACCCTCTGTGTCGAGAGGCTCAAAGAGTATGGCAATGGGCAGTCTGTTCCCAACGCTTTCTAATAGCAATGCATATCCTGGGGAGATCCAGCGTGATTGCAGACAAACTCAGCAGGGCTATTCTAATGATGCACGAGTCGTCCTTGAAACAGGAAACTGCAGAACAGATTTTTAGCAAGTGGGGCCAACCTTACTGCGACCTTTTTGCCACGTCCATGAATGCCTTCTTTCCCTTAATCCCCCCTCTGGGGGAGTCACCAAGGGATGCACTTGTACACGATTGGCTCCCGGGTCTCCTTTATACCTTTCCTCCATTTCCCTTGATCTCCAAAGTCCTTCAGAAAGCCAACACGTTGGGAAGCAGGTTAATACTCATTGCCCCATACTGACCTCAACAAATTTGGTTCCCCTTTCTATGGCCCTATCTACAAGAGGATCTGCGGATTCTGGACCCAGTTCCAAACCTCCTGACTCATCCTGCATCCCTCGCTCAAAACCCTCAAACTGACAGCTAGGCTGCTTCACTTCCACTCCTAGCCAGGCTTCCAGATATATCCCCTGGTGAGAAACATATTCTGATCTCATCCCACAAATCGGCAACTAGAAAGAGTTATGCTAGCAAATGGAAGAGATTTTCTTGTTGGGCTCACAACAGTGACATTGATCCTTTTATGGCCCCGTAACTTCTATTTTGGGCTTTTTAGCTAAACTCTTCAATGAAGGTGCAGCCGCAGCTACCGTATGAGTTCAATTGGCTGCTATATCAAACTACCATATTGGGGAAATGGGAGTCAAGATTATGTCCCACAGACTGTGAAAAGCCTTTTTAAGAGGCACTTTTTTGCTTAGGCCTCCAGTAAAGGAACTACCAGCCCCTTGGGACCTCAATTTGGTATTGTCTATTCTAATCCTGCCACCATATGAACCGGCTTCATCCTGTCATCTGAAGTTTCTAACACAGAAAACAGTCTTTTTGGTGGCCATCACATCAGCTAGGCAGGTATCAGAGCTCCAGGCATTGTCTATACGTCCCCCTTACTTGGTCTTCTATAGAGGCAGAGTTTCCCTGAGAACTAATCCATCATTCTTACTCAAAGTTTGCTCTGAAGCAAATTTGAATCAATCTATTGATCTACTGGTTTTCTTCCCAAACTATGGCAACAAGGCAGAATATAATTTACACCAATTAGATGTACAAAGGCAGTTACACTTCTACTTGGACAGAACCAAAGGATTCAGGAAATCTGATCAGCTATTCATTTCCTTTTCAGATAAAAAGAAGGGTGTCTCAATATCAAAGGTCACCCCCTCAAAGTGGCTTACTGATACCATTACCTATTCATATACTTCCCAAAACAAACAACTGCCTGGGAAAGTAAAAGGTCATTCAACAAGAGCCATGACAACCTCATTTGCCTTTCAAGCTAGACTACTTTTGGATGCAATTTTTGCTGCAACTATGTGGGTAAAACCTCATACTCATTACAAAGTAGAGTTGGCCTCCCTGAACAGTTCATTTGGATCCACAATTCTGAAGAGTTTGTTCCCTTAAGCCACCAAAGAAAGAAGGTGCTAGGAACACTGTCCCAACCAGCAAGAATGAAGGTGAGATAGGACAACATAACATAAAGAAATTATGTATTCACCATACCATTCCATGTTTGTTGTCTGCCTCTGTCAATTTGGAATTTATGTTCTCTGATTTCCTTCTGTCTTCTAGGTCACACATGTTTATATATGTATTATGTGATGTATATAACTGTTACTCTGTACAGTATTTGCAAACAAGATCTGGGTAGTCTCCCTAGGCATCATGGGATAGGGTATTATCTCGAGCTTTAGTATAGGCCAATTCTCGGTTCCAAACCCAACCAGCAAGAATGAAGGTGAAAAGGACAACAAACATGGAACGTTATGGTGAGTACATAACTTTTTTTTCTTCAGCGACCTTCACTCTCAGGTCCCTAAATTATCTTACGCACTTCACTAGGTTACAGAGAGATCTCCTGAAAGAGCTTGGAGATACTCTCCAGGGTTCAATATCTGCAGGGGTGTCAGATAAAGTGCCCTCTCAGCTCTCCACCTTAAATTCAGTAGTTAGCTCATCCATGAGGCTCATCACTTATGTAGCCGAGGGAGCAAGTAGGGCAGCGGCTTCAGAAATTTCCCTTAGGAGACATTCCTGGATGCGCTTGTGTAACTTTGCGGAACCCTTCAAGTCATCCTTTGTCAATGCCCCCTTTGATGGCTCATCCTTGTTTGGGCCAAAGGTAAAAGACACACTAATTAGGTGTGAACAGGAAGAAAAAATTCTCTCTGCCATTGAAGTCCATTTTTCCACACTTTTTAGGCCTTATTCTAAAGGCCAAAAGGAAGGAAAATTCGAAAATCCCAGAGTTTCTCAAGGCACACATGGTGAGCCTTTCCCCAGGGGCAGAGGGGGATGCAATAATGAAAGACACGGGCCACACAGTAGAGGGGGACCGCAGAGCCAGGGTGACAGAGAATCCTTCTTTGGTAAGCCCTTTCAGTATCTTGTTTTTTATGCTGATTTTTTATATATGCTGTTTCTTATATATGTTACTATCTTTTATATGTTATTATTTTATGCATTATTGTTGCTTGTACAGACCATTGCTGTACTACATCTATTTTATAATCTGTAACTTTAAGGTTGAATTGGCCAAGTGACCTCATTGGCTGATTTGTATTTTACAAATGGTGTCTCGTGTTTTTTTCTGCACTGTCTGATGAAGCAGCAAAGGTGCTGCGAAAGTGCTCACTATTATTAAAAGTTTATGCCTTTTGTTGCCGTGGCTTGTTCCTTCACTATTTTTTACTGTGTATTATGCTTTCTGCCTGTTGGACCATTTATCCTTACTGTCCTTACTGTTTGCTTTGTTCTAGAAATATAAAAGTTGCTAGACAAAAGAGTCATCCAGCCGGGCCCCACAGACCAGATAGGATCCGGGACTTACCCAAAGTTCTTTTTATTTCCATAGAAAACAGGGGACTGGAGACCTATACTGGATCTCAGCAGACTAAACAAATCTGTAAAAAAGACAAAGTTCTGGATGGTTACACTGCAGTCTGTACTTCCCTTTCTGGGAAAAGACAATTGGATGTGCTCTATAGACCTCCAGAATGCGTACTACCACATAAAAATGGACAAGCCATCCAGGAGTCATCTGTGCTTTTGGCTGGGAGCCATTCACTACCAGTTTTGAGCTCTGCCCTTGGGTCTCACCACAGCCCCCCAGAGTGTTCACCAAATGTGTGGCAGTAGTCATGGCTCACTTGAGACATTTAGGATTCTGGGTGTTTCCATATCTAGATGTCTGGCTCCTAACCGCCACCACCAAGTATCTACTAACGCAGGAAAGAGATATCACTCTGATACTATTTTCTTTTCTGTGGATCACAATAAACTACGAACAATCTGCCTTATTGTCATCTCAACATATCACCTTTATAGGTGCAGATTTAGACACTATAAGAATGACGGTAAAGCTTCCAACAGAAAGAGTGACAGCCCTTCGGGTACAGGTTCTGGACCTGCTTTTCAAAATGAAGACTCAAGCAAGGACATTTCTAAAAGTGGTAGCCACCATGGCAACAGCTATAACCATAATCTCCTTAGCACGGCTGCACATGAGAATTCTACAGTGGCTGCTTTTTACTCAATGGTCCATGCAGGAACGTCCAATGTTGCACCAGATCATGTTAACAGAATCTTGCAAGAGAGACCTTCATTGGTGGCTGCAAGCTGATCACGTCACATCAGTTTGAACCCTTGTTCTTCCACAACCGATTACCACAGTGACCACGGATGCTTCCCAGATAAGATGCATTATCAGGGAAGAACAGTCCAAGGCACTTGGTAGGATCATGAGGCCCACTTGGACGTCAATGTCCTAAAGATGAGAGCGGTGCTTCTTGCGTTGCAGGCATTCTAAGACTCTCTACCAGTAGGAACAATTGTGATTCAAGTGGAGCATATGTCAGTGGTATGGTATATAAACTAACAAGGAGGAACCAAATCTTACCCCCTTTGTCAAGAGGCCCTGAGAGTATGGCAGTGGGCAATCTCCTCCCAACACTTTCTAGTAGCAACGCGTATCCCGGGGAAATCCAATGTGATAGCAGACAAACTCAGCAGGGCAATACAGATTCCTCATGACTGGTCCCTGAAACAAGATGTAGCGGAAATGATTTTCCAAAAATAGGGCCAGTCTTTCTGCGATCTCTTTGCCACATCCATGAATGCCAAATGCAGCAGCTACTTTGCCCTGATCCCTCCTTCGGGGAATCCCCAAAGGATACACTTCTCTCATTTTCCATTGATTCCAAATGTTCTTCAGAAAGCCAGCACATTGGGAAGGACCTTAATTCTTATAGCCCCTTACTGGTCTCATCAAATTTGGTTTCTTTTCTTGTGGCCTCATCTTCAGGAGGAGCCTTGGATGCTGGACCCAATGCTGGAACTTCTGACCCATCCGTCGGGAATGCTTCATCTATCTCTTCAAACCCTCTAGTTGACAGCTTGGCTGCTCCAGTTCCAAACATAGCCAGGCTACCTGACCTTTCACCCTCAGTACAACATATCCTGATTTCTTCTCACAAAGCCTCTACGAGAAGATTATATCTCAGCAAATGGAACAGATTTTCCTCCTTGGCCTTACAAAATCATATTGACCCTTTCTCTGCATCTATATCTTCTATACTGGAATTTCTAGCAAAACGTTTTAATGAGGGAGCAGCTGCAGCTACTATTCAAGTACAATTAGCAGCAATCTCTAATTTTCATTTTGGAGGAGGGGGACTGAACGTTATGTCCCACAGACTTTGTAAAGCTTTCTTAAAGAGGTACTAACCTGTTAAACCCCCCCATTAAACCACCTCTACCTTCATGGAAGCTAAATTCTGTTTTATCCCATATAATTCTTCCCCCCTTTGAGCCTGCATCTTCATGTGACTTGAAATTCTTAACCTGGTAGATGATTTTCTTAGTGGCTATCACTTCAGCTAGGAGGGTTTCCGAATTACATGAAATGTCCATTTATGCTGTTACACAATGACAGAGTCTCACTTTCCACAATCCCATCATTTCTACCAAAAGTATGCTCAGAATCAAACTTAAATCAGTCCATAGACTGACCAGTCTTTTTCCCCAAGTATGACAATAAGGCAGAATACATGTTACACCAACTTGATGTGCATAGACAATTATGTTTCTATTTACACAGAACAAAGGACTTTAGAAAGACTGATCAATTGTTTGTATACTTTTCAGACTCCAAGAAAGGCGCTTCAGTAGCGAAAACCACTCTATCTAGATGGTTGTCAGACTGCATCTCATTCACCTATCACTCTGTGAACAAACAACTTCCAAACAAAATAAGAGTTCATTCTACCAGGGCTATTTCGACCTCGTCTACCTTACATGCAGAATTGCCAATTGATACCATATGCACAGCAACAATGTGGGCAAGGGCTCATACTTTTATCACTCATTACAAAGTGGATTTGGCCTCCAGGGACAGGGCCTCTTTTGGGTCCACTGTTCTGAAGAATGTTCTCCCATGAGTCACCAAAGAAAGATGGTGCTAGGGATGCTGGTCAGTGTGTCCGAGCCTCACGTATGACATCCGACAATGATTCATTACATTCTGAATTAAATTTTATAAAGGAGTTATTTATACAAAGAGGCTACCCTATTGTTATGATGGATTCTACAATCCAATATATATTACAACATAGGAACACTAGATATTCACCCTTATTAGGGAGCAATCATAAACTTGTACTTCAAGAGACATGCTCACCTTGTGACAGTGACAATAATGAGTCAGACAAAAGTTTTGATTCCTTTCATAGGTCTTACATTTTACAGTTTAATTTAGCTGCCAGTTACATTAAAAAGATTTTAAACCATTTTTGGTATATTATTTCTAAAGACTCCCAACTATGCAAAGTTTGGGGAGCTAAACCACAGTTTACATACAAAATGGGAACTAACATCAAACAGCTAGTGGAATGTAGAACTATTGGACAGAAAAATAAAAAGTTGATTATTGGTACAAATCCCAAATGTGGTACCTGCAATCAATGTAAATATATGTCCGAAGAGAACATTATTTATTTGGCTAATGGACACAAAAGTTGTGTAAAAAGAAGGGCAGGAAACTGCAATAGTAAGATGGTAATTTATTTAAGTATTTGCCAATTATGTTCAAGTTTTTATGTAGGTAAAACGGAAAGAAATCTAAAGAAAAGGATCTATGACCATGTATATAGTATAAGAACTAAGGATAACAATAACGCACTTTATAGACATATAGACAGGGAAGGGGATGACCACCACTTTAAATTTATCATATTAGAAGTAATTAAATTTGATCCCAAAGGAGGGGATTTTAAAAGTTTGCTCAGCTATAAAGAAATTTGGTGGCAAATATATCTAGACGCCACCACACCACCTGGTTTGAACGATTTTATATCAATCAAACCATTATTATTTTATTAAATCAATAATTTTTTACTTATTAATATATTAATTTATTATATCACTAATTTATTATATTAATTCTTATTTATTACATATTTTATTATAATAAGGTATAGTGATTATTTTCAGTGTACAAGTGAGACTTGCATTTGTATTCACTTCTATGTAAATATGTCAATTTTTAATGAAATGTTTGAAATATATGTGAATCACACATTTATTTATTTATTTAATTATTTATACAACATTATTTGAGATATAATAGTTTATTTTTGCAGCGTATATATATATATATATATATATATATATATATATATATATTTTTTTTTTTTATATATTGACAGTGGGTAATTCATATATTTTATATATTTTATATTTTAAAATAGTGTATTTATTTATTGTACACATTTATTATTTATCATATATACTTCATTTATGGAGTTACGCATTTGTCTACTTGATGTCATTATTATCTGTAATGTCAGGGAACCATAGTATCTAAAATTGTGATACTAACTATATTTAGTTGTCCAGCAACTGTAATCGTTTTTATTGCCTCTGTGTCTTTAAATTTTGCAAAATTTTGTAAGGTTTTAGGCGCCAAAAAAGTTTTAAATTGCTTGTTTTGAACTAACGGTTCCGTTCTGATGAAGCCCGGATATGCTGGGTGAAAGCGCTTAACTGATCTTTCGTTTGTAAATCTGTAGCATTCGCTGCTTTTAGATTCAATAAATTGAAGTTTTTTTCATGTTTTGTCCTTGCCAGCTGATATTTGTTACAACACGGAGTGACGGCACTTATTGGTGTACTTGTTTTTTTATTTTTAGTTACCGGCTTGGTTTTTCAGAGATAGGACAACTTCACATAAAGAAGTTATGTACTCACCATAACGTTCCATGTGAGTTGTCCATCTCACCTCCATTCTTATGTCCCACCCTCCTACCCCCAGCCTTTGGCTACTGGAGGATCGAGAGGTTACAATTTGGTGTTTGATATTCTCTGACCCTCTTTTGGGCTTATAAAATAATTAAAAATATATATATATGTGTATATTAGTATACCAGCAAACAAGATCTGGGGAATGCCCTAGAGCATCATGGGATAGGGAGTAAGCCACTAGCTAGTTGGAAAACTTAAGCTTCAGTAAACGGCTGAGTCAGAACTGAAGATTGGTTCTGAACCCACAAGTACAGAATGAAGGTGAGATGGACAACTCACATGGAATGTTATGGTGAGTACATAACTTCTTTTTATCTTCCATTTTCAGTGCAGTAACAGACACAATGTCTAGAATTAGAAGTTTTTTTTGTATTGTCTTGAAAGAGAAGTAATTACTGGGGTTGAGATGTAGAAGTGTTTTATTGTTTTATGCATTCCAGCAGTTGCAAACATCTGAAGATGATGTATCTTCACAGGGAGATACTGAATGCTGGCTGTTTCTAGCAATGGTTTTTGAGCCTGGGAACTGAAGTCAGGTAACAAAAAAAAAGATATCATTCTGCAAGTATCCTAGCAGTAATATCTGATATTAATTTAAGAACTCTCTGAGAGAGTGACTGTGCATTTTGTATTTTGTCTTTGACCTGGCAGGATCAGCTGGAAACATCCACTCACCGCAACTGTCTTGCCTTGCTGTAAGAAAGTTACCTAGGGTACAATAATTTCTCTCAGATTCAGTAAGGAATATAGTAAAGATTAGTTTAGATGTTTTCTGTATTTATTTGAGACTGTTCTGCAATGTTGTTTTAAATATTTCCTGTGATTTTCAACTCTGAAGTTACTGTAATAATTTACTGAGTATTTTCTTGTTCTTCAATTATTTATTATTAAATATATTTAAATCTGTATAGCATAAAAACACTGGAAGCAACAGACCAAGGCTGCAAAGTAAAAGAATACAAAAATGTATTTCCACAATAAACAAACGGTGAGCGCTTTCATGGACCAGGCCACTACATCAGACAATGATCATAACTTAAAAGCTCCTTTTATACCAGTTCATGACAATTAAGCAAGTGCAAAAATCTCCACCTACATTTAAAGCAACAGAGCAAAAGCCATAACAATTGCAATAGCATGTTACAAACACAGTATCATATGCAAAAATAGAACAAATAAATAGTATTACAACAACCAAAGTGAGTTCCTATACAAATAAAAATTAAAATATAATCATTTAAGCAAATCCCTTCCTAATAAAATGGGCTTAATGTTAATCTTGTCATTAAGTCCCTTCCCCATACTGGTCTTGAGACTTACACTCCATTCCAGTTCTTTTGTTTCCGCTTTTAATTTTAGGTCTCCCCCTCTAAGACCACCTACCACCCTGTTAATCACCATGAAGACAAATTTATGTGCAACTCCATGAGCTTTGACATGTCTCGCTAGAGCATTGGTTTCCGCTTCCCTCCCTATATCATACAGATGTTCACGCATCCGATCCCACAGCCTACTGTTTGTCATTCCAACATAAAATGACATGCAGATCAAACAATGGGCCAAATATGCAATATTACTGTTATTGCATTTGGCTGAGAGTCTGAACCTATAAGCTCTACCCGTATCTGGGTGTTTGAGCTCCCCACTATTATCTATATACGTACAATAATTACAACCATTACAGGGTAGGGTGGCACCTCGACCCATATCACCAACCTGTACATTCCCCTGTTGTAACCTGGGTCCACATAAAATTCTTTTCAAATTCTTCTTGTTCCTGAATGTGTACCTCTGGGTCTCACCCACTAACTCCTTTACAGCATCATCACTGCATAAGATATTCCAGTTCCTGCAAAAAATATATTGTAATTTTCTGGTATTACTAGAGTAGGTGACCGACATTCTCATACACCCCCTGTGGCGACCTACTGTTCGAGATGGCTGTACATTATCAGAGAAATAAGGCCTCCCATCAGTGTCCCTACAGTCCATTACTTTTCTCAGAGTGCCCTGTAGTTCTCTGTCAGTGTATCCCCTGTGTAGAAACCTTGTTCTCATCTCAGCCAACTCACCTTCAAACCTATCATGGCTTGCCATTAGCCTCGAAGTTCTCAAACCTTGGCCCCTGACAATATTTTTAAATATATGTTGGGGGTGCATACTTGCCCTATGTAGGTAGCTACTTCTATAGCATTCCTTCCTGTGAATCTCAGACTCAAAACCCCCATCATTTGTCTGTATCACCTTAACATCCAGAAAAATCAATTGAGTTAAAAGAACTCTTCACAGTAAACCTTAGAAAGGTGGTACACTCATTCAAATACAAAAAGAAATGGTCAAACATAGACACATCCCCCTCCCATAAAAGGAAGAGGTCATCTACGAACTTCCTATAGAATTTCAGGCGTTTACCATGCTCACTCAAAAGATGTTGCTTTTCCCAGGAAGCCATGACAATATTGGCATAGCCATTGGCACAAGAAGTGCCTATGGCTACGCCATCTAGTTGTCTGCAAAGCTCATCTTCAAACATAAATAAATTGTTCTCTAGAATAAGCTCCATGAGTAGAGACAAAAAAATCCACACACTGTCTGTCATACGAACCATCATCTAATAAATACTTCCTGAAAAATTCAATCCTTACCTGGTTGGGGATAATGGTAAACAAAGATTGCACATCCAAAGTAATTGGCAATAGTTTACCTACATTCTCATATGTACTAACAAATTAATACAAATCCCTCAGAAAATGCTCTGAGTCTAATAAAATGATGTGATTCTTCCTGAGTATGGGTTTCAAATGTCTCTCTACATAAATTGATAGGGTTTCGGTGGACCAACCCCTCCTTGAGACAATAAGTCTCATTGGTGGTTTCAGGGGATCCTTGTGGATTTTGGGGAGACCCTGTATTATTGGTATTACAGGATATTTCACTATAAAATAGTTAAACAAATCAAAATCAATAATACAACATGCCAGTTATTCATACAGTGCATTATATATAATGTCACTACATCTCTGCACTTGTTGCAAACTCACTTTAGAATAAAATTTGATATCATCGAACATATTGAACATGGAATCCCTATAAAAGGAATAATCCATCACCACCACTGAGCCACCTTTGTCCGCTGGTCTCATGGAGATGGTAACATCATTACGTAAACAATCTAGGACTATCCTTTCTTCTTTGTTCAAATTATTAAAATATTTATCATGACCATTGCAATCATACAAACTGTACATTTCTTTAATACACACTCTTTCGAAAGCGTCGAACACTACATTGTTAGTGGGAACATAACCACTTGTTTTTTTAAAAACATCTGCCCCAATAGGGGTACTACCAACATCACCAAACTGCAATTGAAACATAATACTTCGAGAAAAGGCTTTTAGTTCTAAAATATTATCCGTAACTGTCATTTTATGTGCAGGAATAAATGATATACCTTTATTTAACAATTTACTTTCAGTCTCACTCAATGCCCTTCTTGAAATATTCCAAATCAGTGTCCGCTCCCTTGTTGCCACATTTTCTTTAATGTTAAAGGCTGCTGCTCCTCCTCCTGGGATGCTTTTCTTTTCATGTGGCCTCTGCTCGGCAGCCGGTCATGAAAAGGAGCTTGGCATATTGGGTATGGTGTAGTGAGAGTTAGGGACGAAGGACCCTGTAGCGTACCTGCAACAATGGGTACATGTACTGACCCACTGTATTTGCTGCACGTTCCACTGAAGATCACAGAGCTGCCAGCCCCTTTCTCTGGTTGAACCCTCAAATTAGAGAGGGTTGAGATAAAATGCAAATCATCTTCCACATGTGTAAAGGCCATACTCCTGGTAGTGTCTTCCCCTGAGACTCGCGTAATTTCATCAGACATCAAAGTCATAGACTCCACCTCTTTCAGCGTTGATTTATTGTCACTTCCCTTGGTGGTAATCACCTCTTGAACCGGCCCAGCTACATTGGAAGTAGTAGTAGACTGCTGGGAAGTTCTGATGTTAGATTGTTGACCAGTGCAATCCCTGGGCCAAGCAAAGATCCGCCCATTGGCAAAGTCTTCCTTGTCTCTCAAGATTTTTTTTTCTTTTATAGCCAAAAAGTTGCCGCTCATATGTACCAACAGTCTCAATAAGATTATCCAATTTAATGTCCAAGACAGAGCTCGGAAACTTCCCATACATTTCATCCTGTATATTATAAATTGTTTCAGATAACTGAGCCTCTTTAGGCTTACAAAAAAATCAGTCAGCAGCTACATGTACTTGCGGCTAGTTTCTATACTGTTACATTGCCATTTCAAAAGTAAATCTTGGTATGCATTACCATAGGTGGGCATGTTGAGTACTCGCAGCCCACAACGAATGATATTTAAATGTAAACAGGCTTCAAAATAGAGTCGCTGTGTCTGCAGCCGCTTAAACTTGCAAAGATCATTTTCTAATTTAAAAAGTTCTTTCTTAAGGGCTGTATGATCATACTCACTATCAGACTCTAATGGAGGTGAATTATCAGCCAACTCTTGACACAGCGGTGGGTTCTCTCTAACCTCAGCAAATCTCTACAGGTGTCTCATATCCTGCATACTTCCTCCTTCAAATGCTGGAACTTGCTCAAGGCCTTCCACTGGCAGACTGCCTTCAGCCATGTCCATACATCACTTATAACAAAATATAATGAGCACACCAAAAATAAGTGGTTAAGGTAAACTGTGCTTCCAAAATCCAGTCAAATAGCATAAAAACACTGGAAGCAACAGACCAAGGCTGCGAAGTAAAAGAATACAAAAATTTATTTCCACAATAAACAAACGGTGAGCGCTTTCGTGGACCAAGCCACTTCATCAGACAATGAGCATAACTTAAAAGCTCCTTTTATAACAGTTCATGACAATTAAGCAAGTGCAAAAATTTCCACCTACATTTAAAGCAACAGAGCAAAGAGGCATAAAAATTGCAATAGCATGTTAAAAACACAGTATTATATGTAAAAAATATAACAAATAAATATTATTACAACAACCAAAGTGAGTCCCTATACAAATAAAAATTAAAAATATAATAATTTAAGCAAATCCCTTCCTAATAAAATGGGCTTAATGTTAATCTTGTCATTACATCCCTTCCCCATACTGGCCTTGAGTCTTACAATCCATTCCAGTACTTTTGTTTCCACTTTTAATTTTAGGTCTCCCCCTCTAAGACCACATTGTCAGGGGCCAAGGTCTGAGAACTTCGAGGCTAACGGCAAGCCATGATAAGTTTGAAGGTGAGTTGGCTGAGATGAGAACAAGGTTTCTACACAGGGGATACACTGACAGAGAAATACAGGGCACTCTGAGAGAAGTAATGGACTGTAGGGACACTGAGGGGAGGCCTTATTTCACTGATAATGTACAGCCATCTCGAACAGTAGGTCGCCACAGGGGGTGCATGAAAATGTCGGTCACTTACTCTAGTAATACCAGAAAATTACAAGATATTCTTTGCAGGAACTGGAATTTCTTATGCAGTGATGATGCTGTAAAGGAGTTAGTGGGTGAGACCCCGAGGTACACTTTCAGGAACAAGAAGAATTTGAAAAGAATTTTATGTGGACCCAGGTTACAACAGGGGAATGTACAGGTTGGTGATATGGGTCGAGGTGCTACCCTACCTTGTAGTGGTTGTAATTATTGTAATTATATAGATGATAGTGGGGAGTTCAAACACCCAGATACGGGTAGAGCTTTTAGGTTCAAACTCTCAGCCAACTGCAATAGCAGTAATATTGTATATTTGGCCCATTGTTTGATCTGCATGTCATTTTATGTTGGAATGACAACCAGAAGGCTGAGGGATTGGATACGTAAACATCTGTATGATACAGGGAGGGAAGCGGAAACCAATTCTCTAGCGAGACATGTCAAAGCTCATGGAGTTGCACATAAATTTGTCTTCATGGTGATTGACAGGGTGGTAGGTGGTCTTAGAGGGGGTAGATCTAAAATTAAAAATGGAAACAAAAGAACTGGAATGGATTGTAAGACTCAAGGCCAGTATGGGGGAAGGGACTTAATGACAAGGTTAACATTAAGCCCATTTTATTAGGAAGGGATTTGCTTAAATGATTATATTTTTAATTTTTATTTGTATAGGATCTCACTTTGGTTGTTGTAATAATATGTATTTGTTATATTTTTTACATATGATACTGTGTTTGTAACATGCTATTGCAATTTTTATGGCTGTTTGCTCTGTTGCTTTAAATGTAGGTGGAAATTTTTGCACTTGCTTAATTGTCATGAACTGGTATAAAAGAAGCTTTTAAGTTATGATCATTGTCTGATGAAGTGGCTTGGTCCACGAAAGCACTCACCGTTTGTTTATTGTGGAAATACATTTTTGTATTCTTTTACTTCGCAGCCTTGGTCTGTTGCTTCCAGTGTTTTTATGCTATTTGACTGGATTTTGGAAGCACAGTTTACCTTAACCACTTATTTTTGTTTTTGCTCATTATATTTAAATCTGTCTTTGTGGCTGATATTTGTGAGACACATTTAAGCTCTTAGCGTACTTGCATATCTATTTGGTGACACTGTGCAGGCCACTCCTAATAGCCTTGCTCTTGGCCAAACTACCATTTGAATTAATAGTAACATTATACAGTAGGATTGGACATCCTTTGTTAAGGGCCCTAAAGTAGCTGATAAGGGGTTCTGGTGGCAATGATAACTACCTTATATTCTGGGCAGAAGGGGGCATAGCTAGTAAACCTGTGATAGCCTTTCCTAGATGTGTGTGTATAAAACAAATCTCCAAGAGTGTGTGTGCGTGTGTGCTTGTGTGTGTGTGTGTGTGTGTGTGTGTGTGTGTGTGTGTGTGTGTGTGTGTGTGTGTGTGTGTGTGTGTGTGTGTGTTTTAACTACTTGAGCAGCGACACTAAGCAGTGGTTGGACAGACAGAGTGTTGGAGGACTTGGCTTGGAACCCTGGCTAAGGACTCAACTCTATAGCTGTGCCAGTGAGGAGTCTTATTGAAGATCTGGAGAAAGAGGGAGAAACTAGCCCCATATGGTGGTCCCTGTGTGCTCTTAAGGGAAATTGTAATTTACTGAGTGTGTACTTGTCATCCTCCTAGTGTGTACATCCCCCACTGTTGCCAGTGGTGAGGACTGAGGCTCCTTGATTACTGGGCCAATATTGGGGCATCACAGTCAGTAATAAGAAAGACAGGAATTTGGAAGAGGTTTGTATGAATGAGAACTCAAAAACATAATGTCCTGGCTACACGGCCCTCGGTTTAATAAAAAATAGAATGAGCTACTGAAGGAGTGAAGAATCACATGAAAATAACCAAAGCAAATGCTATCAGTGGTGTTTTGCACTTCTGAAATATAATATTAATTAATTACAACAACTTATTCTCTTACCAGCTTGGTCATTAGTAAGCAGATGGTTAAAAAAAGAAGTTACGTTCTTTCCATAACTTTCCATCTGTGTTGTCGATCTTCATTCATTTTTAACTGATGGGGCTCAGTTCTGACCTCGCGGACCCAACTTGGCTGTTATACATACCTCGTGCCAGCCAGAAACTCTTGAGCTAAGGCTCTACCCAAAATGCCTCTCTTCCAATTACCTCAGATCAAGTTTACATAGTAGCTAAGAAATTACAGAGGCCCTGTCTGAGGTATAATCATATAACATCCCAGGACTAGCTCTGAACCTCCAGGAGTCTTTTGGAGGGGGCAGGAAGGTGGGATGTCAGGAATGAATGAAGATCGGCAACACAGATGGAACATTGTGGTAAAAACATAACTTCTTTATCTGATGTTGTCAATCTTCATTCATTCTTGACTGATGGGACAGAGTCCCTAGCTACTTTAGATCTCAGGTGGTCATAAGGAAGGATATTCCTGAGCACCATATAGCCAAAGGATGCTCTTCCCCTGGAGACCATGTCTAACTTGTAATGCGTGATAAAGGTATGTGAAGTAGCCCAAGTTGCAGCTGCAGATATGTCTTCCATAGAAGCTCTGGAATGGAAGACCACTGAAGTAGAAACAGAACTTGTACAATGACCTCTAACTGTAATTGAATGCTTGAGTTTTTTTTTTTGGTTGCATATAAAGGTAATGCAGTCTCTTAGCCATTTTGACAAGGTGACCATTGATATAGGGTTGCCTAATCTGAGTCCTGAAAATGATAGAAATAGTTGGTCTGATTTTCTAGAAGATTTTGTTCTGTCCAAATAAAAACGTAATTGTCTGTGGATGTCCAACAAGTATAAACAATACTCTCCTTTGTTTGTACAATTTGGGAAGGAAAGAGGCAAGTCTATGGACTAGTTGATATTAGACTCTGATACCACTTTGGGAGGGAAGGTGGGATTCGTTCTGAGTGATACTCTTCTTTTGTGAAAAATGATATATGGATGATTCACACATAAAGCCTGTAACTTTGAGATTCTCCTAGCAGACATGATAGCTACTAGGAAGAGGGTTTTCCAAGATAAGAACTTGAGGTCATAAGTAACTGCTGGCTCAAACGGCTGTCAAACTAGACATTATAAGACTAAGCTCAAATCCAGTGGCAGTACAGTGTCTTTGAAATGAGGTTTAAAATGCAGAGCGCCTTTAAGAAAAATTGTGCATAGATGGTAAGACATCAAGGAATAGTCATCAAACCCGTTATGAAAATTTGAAATATCAGCCAAGCGAACCTTAATTGTAGACATAGAGGCCCCCATTTCAAATAAGGTAGCTAAATATTCCAGGATCTTGTCAACTGACGCTGAGAAAAGGTCTATGCGGTTTGTATACACCCAAATTGAAAATATTTTCCGTTTGCCAAGATAAAGCTTCCTGGTGGATGGTTTATGGGAGGCCAGAAGTATCTTTTGCACTGGAGAGGACAAGTTATTCTGCCTGGCAATTACTGGAATTGGAGAAACCAAGCCGTCAGCTTGAGATTTTGAATATTGGGATGCACCAGACCCTGAGGGTGAGACAGTAGGTTCAGAGCTGGGTCCAGAGTCCATGGGTGATGAACCAGATGAGGCCAAAGAAAGGGGAGCCAGACATGACTGGGACAGTAAGGTGCAATGGGAATCACTGCTTCTCAACCATTGGGCTTTCCTCAGAAACTGGGGGGATGAGTGGGATTGGGGGAAAGGCATACAGGAGTTCCAGGAGCAAATCAAGAAGTGCATCTCTCGGGGACTCCCCACAAGGGAGGGGGGGGTGAGGACACTGTAGCTACCACATTTGTGGTTTATGGGAGAAGGGAACAGGTCACAGCAAGGCTGACACCATCGACAAAAGATCTTGGTTGCTGCGTTGGGATTGAGAGACCACTCATGAGATAGGAGGATACATCTGCTCAGTTTGTCTGCAAACACGTTGGAATTCCCTGGGTTATGCATTGCTATCAGAAAATGGTTGAAAGTGATTGTCCATTGCCAAATCCTTAGAGCTTCCTGACATAGAGGGTAGAACTTGGATCCCCCCTGTTTGTTGATATACCAGACTACGGACATGTTGTCTGATTGGATTGCAATTGTCCCTGAAGGAAGGACAGCCTGGAATGCTTGCAACACTAAAGGCACTCCCTTCAATTCTAGGACATTGATGTGCAAATTGGCCTCTTGTGGGGACCAAGTGCCTTGAACAGTCTTTCCCAGAAAATACCCCCCACAAACACTGTATCTGGGAAGCGTCTGTGGTCACTATGGCCTTGGGCTGAGAGGGGGAAAAGGGACGACCCCATAGAATCTACTCTGGCTTCATCCACCAAGATAAATCCTTTTTGCAGGGATTTATAATCAAGACTGGATGGGTCATGGGGCGTGGTAGAAGTGACCATTTTGACACCAAGAGCCATTGAAGCAGCCTCATATGATACCTTGCTAGGGGAACTAACGTTATCTTTGCTGCCATGGCCCCCAGAGCTTGTAGCACCAGATGAGCAGGATCTTTACTTTGGGAAATGATTACCTGAAGTTGCAATCTTAGTTTCAACAGTCTGTGGAGAGAAAGGAGGCTATACAGGCTACTGTATTTAACTTTGCTCCAATGAACTCCAGATCCTGCGTGGGAGTCATTTGTGACTTTTCTTTGTTGACTGAAATGCCTAGTGTCTCTGCAAGATGTAGAACAAAGTCTATGGCATAAAGCAGTAGATGCCTGGAGGGAGCGGTGAGGAGCCAGTCGTCTACATATGGAAACACCCAGAATCCCTGTAGCCTCAAATGAGCTGCTACAACTGCCATGTATTTGGTGAATGCCCTGGAGGCTGTGGTAAGACTGAAGAGCAGTGCTTGAAATTGGTAATGACTGGCTCCTAGGCAGAAGTGGAAATATCTTCTGGAGTGTTTGTCCATCTTTATGTGGCAATACGCGTCCTGCAGATCTATACAGCACATCAAATTATCCTTCTCTAGAAAGGGAAGGATTGACTGAACTATGACCATCCAGAATTTTGTCTGTTGTACAAAATTATTCAGTAGGCTGAGATCCCAGATTTGTTCAAGTCCCCTGTCTTTTTTGGCACTAAAACTAATATTGAGTTGAACTCAGATCCTATTTGGTCTGGTGGGACTACTTTGACTCTTTTTTTGAAGCAGCTTTGAATCTCTACTGCTGCTAGATCCCTCTGACTGGGTGGAACATGGGGGATTCGCTTTTGGGATTTTGGGAAAAGATTGAAGGGAATATAGTAACCTCTGTGACTATTTTTTGCACCCAGGTGTCTGAGGTAAGCAAGGCTGAATGGTGCAGAGAGAATCTTCCCCCGACTGCTTCCAGAGGTAAGTAATCAGGCCTTCATTCAGGAGCGCTGATAGGGTTGTCCAATAAAGGAATCCCTGGAGCCCTGGTTACGCAGACTCCCTCTGCCATGGGAGAGGTGTCTTCCAGAAGAATTGATGAACGAATGACTGTGATAAAGAATAGGAAATTAAAGAAACTCATGAGGGATGAGAGGGAGTACAGTACTAATACAGCATACCCCCCACCACCACAATCTCAAGAATGCAATCCAAGTAGGACCAATAACTACCCCAGGATGGACTCAAATGCCCTCACTGTTGACATTAACTATGAGCCCACTGAGGATAATTTTTTAGACGAGGAAGATTATCCCCCACTGAGGCACTCTGAATGCCTCATGAACCAACAAGGCATGAACAAAAACCAGAGGCATCAACAGTATCCCAGTTACCAATGGGGAACTTTCTGGTCAAACAGGGGGAACAACAGGGGGTCATGGAGAGGGAAGAGAGAGAGGACGAACTCATGATGGACTTAATCAGTGGTCTGTTAGATGGAAATGTATTATGTTACGTTGTTCATATCTCGCCTTCGTTCTTGCTGTTTGAGTTCAGAGCCGATCCTGGGCTCTGACTCGGCCATATACTATAACTTGAGAGCTTTACTGGCTCGAGGCTAGATCCTATCCCAGCATGCCTAGCAGTAGTTTCCCAGATCTCGTTTGCCGCTTGCAGCGTCGACATTGCGGATACTGGCTTAGGCTAATTGTTTTTTTTTTATTTACTATATGTTTTAAGAGAATTTTCTTATTTATCTTTCTAACTTGTTATTAGTACCTGTCCTTCATTCTTCTAACTACCCTATCCTGTCCGAGTGACTTGCGTTTCTTGGAGACTAACCATTCTCTCTGGCCTTTTCCCCTCTTCTAGACCTGTTTAACTTAGAGGGTTCTTCGCTTTTTCTTGCCTTCTTTTAACTTTTAAGGAGTTGCCGTTTAAGTTAGAGGCTCTCCTTAGGTGGAGAGTTCACCATTTAACTTAGAGGCTCTCCACCTTCTCTTCTTTCTTGTCTGTTAAAAAAAAAAAAAAAAAAAAAAAGAGAGAGAGAGAGATTTTTTGTCTGTTATTGACTAGTTATCTTGTCAGTAGTGTTTTTCTTCTCTTTGTCTAGCTTTACATAGTGCTGTTCGACATTATGTCAAAAGATACTGCCAAGGAATCGAAACCTTCAGGTTTCAAAAAGTGTGATTTGTGCTGTCAAAAGATGTCCCTTACGGACGGCCACATGAGTTGCGTATATTGTTTAGGACCTGTTCACCTGCAGGATTTGTGTTCTATTTGCCATGCATTTATTTCATGAGTCCTGCAGGAGAGAAAAAACAAATTAATCTTGAGGCTTACTGAAGGCCCTCTTTGATGCTGTTATGAAGAGGACTCAGCCAACAAAAAAAATGGAAAAACCCAAGCCTTCATCCTCTTCAGCTCTGAGTTTGGACCCATCTAAAGAGAAGGGCAAGCTACAAGCTAAGTTGGACATGACTGTCGGTTCCAACAAGACACTCACACCTACAGCTCCATCTGTGTTTTCAGAGCTAGTAAGGTCCCACAAGCATTCCAGGTCTTCTGCCTTGGAACCGGTGTGGTCTGCTCCACAGTCTCCTTTATTGCAATCTGTGTCAGGCAGTCACTGGTCTTCAACCCACTCCTCTAGGTCATCAAGGAGCCTGTCAGATGATGATGTGGAGAGGGTGGTGAAGAGGCTTCTTAGGACACCAGCATTAGGTAAACTACTTTTGGGACCATCCCAGATGGAAATGGTGCCGATAGCCCAAACAACACCTTTCTCAATTCCTCTGAGTTTGGAGCCAGAGTGTATGGAAGTTGTAGTGGTGGAACCGTCAGTTCTGGTAACCTACTCCAGTCTTTCAGTTCCAACTACTGCTCCAATCTCCTCATTACCCTCTTCTGTTGAGGGATCTCGGACCCAATGCTCCCTCATCAGCTCCAAGGGGGGAGCGGCATCGGACCCTTGTCTGACCCTACTCTCCCGCTTGGAGCTTTGGCGCAGGTCAGCTTGGCTCCTACATCAGTCTCAGAGCCATCACTCTCAGTTCAGAGGAAGTCGCCGGCTTCTTCGGAACCAGAGACTCTTTCGGGTTGGGACCGCGATGCCTTTGAGGTGATGAGGAGCGTACTGTCTGCTGAGACAGCTCCACCCTCGACTCCATTGGCTCCTTTGCCTTTGGTGTCGGTGTCCACCTCCGAATCTCCCCTCCGCCCCAACATAGGCAACCCATACACCAGGATGCCCCATTGGGTGATCCCACCTCTTCCGAAACCTCCCCTGAGCATCCCTCAGCAGAGGTCCCTCGGAAGAGGACTTGCAAGAAGAATCATGTGGACTTCCCTGAGTCCCTGACATCAGACACAGACTTGGATGACTCAGAAGGGTTCCCACGGTCCCCCTTTGAATATGTCTCATTTTCAGACAACTTAGAAATCCTTAGACAGATGGGTGACTGGAAGTCCCTTGCCCCTTCTGAAGATGAGTCAGTATACCTGGATACATTCTGTTCCCGACCCTCCACCTCTTGGGTATCTCCTCCTTTTGACCCACTATTACACGTAGTGAGTTGAAAGGAGTGGAGCTCTCCAGACACGATGGAACGAGTTCTGCAGAGGCCCAATAAATTCATAACAGCCCCTGAAGACAGACACTTCTTATCCAAAGGTGTTCCCATTGATGCTATGGTGGTGGCAGCAGCCACCAAGAAGGAATTAGCGGAAACTTCTTCATAAGTCTATCCGCCGAATAAAGACTCTCGTACGATGGACATATACAGGAAGCATATGTTTTCTTCAGTGACCTTTACACTCAGGTCACTGAACTATTTGTCCCACTTTACAAGGCTTCAAAGGGTTCTCCTCAAAGAGTTAGGAGATACCTTACAGGATCCTACAGCTGTGGGAGCCTCGGACAAGGTGGCTTCTCAGCTTGCTACCTTGACTTCGGTGGTTAACTCCTCCATGCGGCTAATTTCTTACACAGCCGATGGGCGGCAGGCACAGGGGTGTCCTTATGTAGACACTCCTGGATGCACCTTTGTCATTTTGTGGAGCCCTTCAAGTCTTCCTTTATGAATGCCCCCTTTGATGGCTTGTCCTTATTCAGGCCTCATGTAAAAGTTTCTCTTACCAGGTGTGAAAAGGATGGCAAAATTCTTCTCTGCCTTGGGAGTACGTTTTTCTGCTCCACCTAGGCCTTATCCTAAAGGCCAGAAGAGTGGGAAAATGTGGTTCCGGTAATCCCAGGGAGCTTTGCCTGACATACATGGAGATTTTTCCCCCAGGGGCAAAGGGGGAAATAACAACGGAAGACGTCAATCTCGTGGCGGGGGGCTCTGCAGAATCAGAGCGACAGAGATACCTTCTCTGGTAGGCCTTTCCAGTGCTCCTGAAGGGAAGCCCGACTGTCTGACTCCGGAGACAGTCGGGGGAGAATATCCTTTTACCCAAAAGCCTGGCAGACGATCACAGAAGATACATGGGTACTATCGATAATATCCGGAAGTTACAATATCCCCTTCTCCTAACTTCCCCTGTCAAAAAGACAACACTCTCAGATGTTCCACCCAGTCTTTGGGATCAAGCAAACCTAGAATTTCAAAGGTTGCTAAGAAAAAGAGTCATCCAGGAAGTCCCCACAGACTAAATTGGATCTGGAACTTACTCAAGGTTCTTTTTAGTTCCAAAGAAAACAGGGGACTGGAGACCTATATTGGATCTCAGCAGGCTGAACAAATCAGTCAAGAAAACAAAGTTCCAGATGGTAACACTGCAGTCCATTCTTCCCTTTCTGGGAGAGGACAATTGGATGTGCTCTGTCGATCTCCAAGATGCATACAACCATATAAAAATGGGCAGACGGTCAAGGAGATATCTACACTTCTGGCTGGGAGCCAGTCACTATCAGTTCAGAGTGCTGCCCTTTGGTCTCACCACAGCCCCCAGGGTGTTGACCAAATGCATGGCAGTAGTTATGGCTCACATGCGGCATCTAGAATTCTGGGTGTTTCCATATCTAGACGATTGGCTCATTACTGCCACCATCAAGCATCAACTAATGAGGGCAAGGGAATCCACAATTCACTCTTGTTCTCAAATAGGGATCACCATAAGCTACGAAAAATCTGCCATGTTGCCTTATCAATATATTACCATTATAGGGGCAGATTTAGACTCAAGGGCCATGATAACAAAGCTGCTTCAAGAAAGACTATTAATGATCCATCTCCAAGTTTCAATGCTGTTCATACAAAAGAGAATTCAAGAAAGATATGCCCTCAAGGTCCAGGGTTCTATGGCGGTGGCAATCACTCTGGTCCCTATGGCTCACTTCCATTTGAAAATTCTACAGTGGCTCTTATTTGCACAATGGTCATTCCAGGATTTACCCATGTCACATTAGATTCTGATCATGGAATCCTGCAAAAAGGATCCGGAGTGGTGGCTTCACTCCTCTATGGTAACAATAGGCAGGCCATTTCACCCCTGCAACCAATCCATGCCACATCAGATTCTGGTCATGGAATCCTGAAAAAAGGATCTGGAGTGGTGGCTTCACTCCTCTATGGTAACAATAGGCAGTCCGTTTCACCCCCGCAACCTGTAGCCACAGTGACCACAGATGCTTCCCAGATTGGGGGGGGGGGCATTATCAGGGCAGACTGTTCAAGGGACTTGGCAGGAACACGAGTATCACTTGCACATCAATGTCCTGGAGATGAGAGTGGTGCTTCTGGTGTTGCAAGCACTTCAGGATTCTCTATCTATAGGGACTCTAGCAATTCAGATGAACATGGCGGTAGTATGGTACATCAACAAACAGGGTGGAACCAGATCTTACCCCTTGTGTTGAGAGGCTCTATGAGTTTGGCAGTGGGCAATGTCTTCCCAGTGCCTTCTGGTTGCAAAGTACATCCCGGGGAAATCCAATGTGATAGCAGACAAGGTCAATTGGGCTGTCTTGATGCCTCACAAGTGGTCCCTGAAGCAGGAAGTTGCAGACTTGATTTTTCGCAAATGGAGCCAGCCATGCTGCAATCTGTTTGACACCCCCCTCAATAACAAATGCAGCAGCTACTTTGCCCTAGTCCCACCACCGGGACAGTCACCCAGGGAGTCACTTGTTCATGACTGGCCCCCGGGACTGCTTTATACCTTTCCACCTTTTCCCCTGATCCACAAGGTTTTTCAGAAAGCACAGTCATTGGGTTGCAAACTAATCCTCATTGCCCCTTACTGGCCTCATCAGATATGGTTCCCATTCCTTTGGCCTCACCTGCAGGGGAAGCCTTGGATCCTGGACCCAGTGCCAGATCTTTTGATGCATCAGTTGGGGCCTCTCCATTCTTCCATTCAAACTCTCAAGCTCACAGCTTGGTTTCTCCACTTCCAGTCTTAGCCAGGCTTCCCGATGTTTCTCCGGCAGTTCAACACATTTTAATTTCCTCCCATAAGCCCACTACTAGGAGACTTTATGCTAGTAAATGGAAGAGGTTCTCTTGTTGGGCAGGCAAAAATCAGTTTGATCCCTTTACTGCTCCCATTTCAAAGATTCTTGAATTTCTTGCTGAGACCTTTGACCGAGGAGCAGCTGCAGCTACTATCCGAGTTCACTTAGCTGCCTTTTCTAATTTCCATATGGGAGAAATGGGGTCCAATATCATGTCCTATAGGCTATGCAAGGCATTCCTAAGAGGTACTACCCTCTTAAGACCTCCAATAAGAGAACCCCCCCCCCCCCGGGATCTAAATTTAGTTTTAGACGCTCTGATTCTTTCTCTCTTTGAACCATCTGCTTCTTGTCCACTCAAATTTCTTACTTGGAAGACCCTTTTCTTGGTTGCAATTACCTCAGCTAGAAGGGTTTCAGAATTACAGGCTTATCTATTCATCCCATGTACTTGATTTTCGATAAGGATTGGGTTTCTCTCAGAACCAACCCCTCTTTCTTACCCAAGGTATGTTCTGACTACAGTTAGAATCAATCCATAAAGCTTCCTGTTTTCTTTCCCAATCATGGCAACAAGGCAGAGTATAAGCTTTATCAATTGGATGTTCATAGACAGTTACATTTCTATTTACACAGGACCAAGGACTTTAGAAAATCTGACCAATTGTTCATATTTATTTATTTTTATTTTATTTTATTTTACATTTGTTAACCGGGGGTGTTTGACTGAGCCATAAAGGCCCTTTTTCAGCAGATGCCCAGGGAGTAAAGCTCCACAAAGAGAAATTACAGATACATTTAGATATTTAGACATGATCAGTATACACACAAATTACAATAGACATGTTTTTACAGTGGTATGCAGCACGTCGACAGTTATAGTGGAGAGAACAAACAAGAAAATATTAATTTAAAATAAAGGTAATTAATAGATTTGTGGTGTATAGCTGAAATTTGGAACATAGGTAGAATACATACATAGTACACAGATACAGTACATACACTGTACATTAGCCAGTGTTTGTGAGTAAGACCGAAAACTATTATCAAGTACCCTAGGTTTAGTATGTGTACCTTATCCGCTTTCACTAGCCTTTGCAGACAATAAAAAAGGTTGTGCAGTCTCAAAGGTGACTTTATCAAAGTGCCTTTCAGACACTATAAAACATGTCTATGAGTTGCGTAAATAAAATCTTCCAAGGAAAATTAAAGGACACTCAACAAGGGCTTTGGCTACCTCTATTGCTTTTCAAGCCAGACTGCCTTTGGATTCGATGTGTGCAGCAGCTACATGGGCTAATCCTCATGTTTAGCACTCATTACAAAGTAGATGTGGCCTCCTGGAACAGGGCATCCATTGATTCCACGGTCCTGAAGAGTTTTTTCCAGTGAGCCACCCAAGAATCAGGTGCTAGGAATGCTGTCCCAAACAGCAAGAACAAAGGCTAGATATGGACAACATAACATAAAGAAGTTATGTACTCACCATAATGTTCCATGTTTGTTGTCCTTCATCTCACCTTCTTTCTTGCATCCCACCCTCCTTCCCCCTTCCTGGAGGATCAAGAGGAATCCCTTGTTTTTATTGGTTATACTGGCTGGGTTTCCTTTATACCATACCTTATGGTTAGTTTTAGTCTACTCCTATTACTATTGTGGAGGGGTCACACCTTTATATGTAGGTGTCATCGGATATGTAAAATAGAGTACATCTCTTGTCTATTTGTATGGTCTAGTACTGGGTTATTACAAACATGATCTGGATAGCTACAGCTATGCATGCTGGAGTCTAGTCATGAGCCAGTAAAAGCTCTCGAGCTATAGTATACGGCCGAGTCAGAGCCGAGGATTGGCTCCGAACCCAAACAGCAAGAAGGAAGGTGAGATCAAGGACAACAAACATGTAACATTGTAGTGAGTACATAACTTCTTTTTTTCTACCACCTGTGTCTATTGAATTAAGCAGTACTAAGGACTTTAAAGTGTATAACTTTTATGATTTAATATTGACTGTTACTGCTTGTGACCTGCTTGCTGAAGTTTTTAACTTTATTCCAAGTAAATCTGTGAATTTAGTGCAGGCATTAATTGACCTCAAGCAATATGTAAGGAAGCTTAACTTCAATGTTATTTTTCATAATGTTGAGCAGGTTCCATTCACCTAACTTTAGATATTTTTGAAAAGGTTTGTGAACTGGGTATAAGAATGGTATGCACAAACAATAATAATAGGAGACAAAATGCAATCTGAGTAATGATGAAATAGATGAATTAGAATTTCTTAAGCATTCTGTGGGGACCAGAATTATGAAACCTGATAAATGGGGTGGTGTGGTCATCATGAATAAGGATGATTACATTGAGAAAATTAGGTTTGTCCTGAATACCCCCATTTATAATAGGAGTTCATTAAATGAAATGATTGGCACTTATAGAAAAATAATTGGATTTATTCAGGACCTCTTTATCGACTGTTTAACAACCATCGATGAACTACACTTTTTATCAGTAGAATTCCCCATAACCCTGGTTATTTTCGGAGTACCTAAATTAGATAAGAGCATATATCTACCCCCAATGTGACCCATAGTGGATGCCAGGAGTTCAATAACCCACCCACTGGCTAAATTCCTAGACATGCAATTAAAAATATATCTAATGGGAGAACCCCATTTGTGTGTCAATTCCTGGGATTTTTTAAGAAAATGTATAATATAATATAATATACAATGAGAATTTTTAATGATGACAATTGATGTGGTCAATTTGTATGCAGTCATACCCCATGAAATAGGGGAACAATGGTTCTGTGATTACCTACATCTGAAGAATATTCCACAACAAAAAAATAATATGTATGAACAACTCCTGGATATGGTACTTAAAAGTAATTTTATCCATTTTGAGAAGATATATTACCTCCAGACCCAAGGGGTGGTAATGGGTTCATGTTGTGGGGGCCATTATGCCAATATAGTGATGCGCGAATGAGAAAGGTGATTTTTAAAGGATTCCCCATTCTTTTCTTTTTGCCAAACATATACCCGTTTCCTTGATGATATATTTATTTTGTGGAAGGGACCAAGGGATCAGGTTGAACCTTTCTTGCACTATATTAATAACACAATCTCGTTCTTGTAGTTCACACACACTATTAGTGATATTGAAATTCCTTACTTGGACAGTTTACTGAAGAAAGACAATATAAATTACAGGTTCTCAGCAGAAATTTATCGTAAAAAACATATTCCAATACCTTCCTTCACTATAGTAGTAGTCACCCCTTCTCACAAAAACGGGCTGTGGTTAAAGCCAGTTTGTCAGGGCAGCTCATATGGTGACCTTGTGGTAGTCATTTGAGAATGAATGTTTGAAACTGAAGGGCATGTTTTCTAAGAGAGGGTACCCTAATAATCTAATAGACGAGCTGATGGGGGAAGTTATGGATAACAGGCGTAATGGGTACTTTCTACTGATCTTAAATCCTGCTTCTAATCAGAATATAACCAGATCTACTGTTACAGATACTACCATTGCCTGTTCTCTAAAGTGTTCAACAGCTATAAGTGGATTGGATTTGAATACCCCAACACATGCAGAACTTTCATTCCAGTTTCACCACTACATTTTCAAACGATGCATTTTATATTAAGAACATTTTGCAAAAAAAATGGAAGTTATTAAGTGGTGACTGGGATCTTAGAGAGCTTGTGGGGGATAGACCCACATGTGTATTTAGAAGAGGCTCTAATTTAAAAAACCTCTTTGAGCACCAGCACTTTCTGTTTACTGGAGGATACATGTATAAATGTGGTAGGTGTACATTTTGCCCCTATATCTTTGAAGGAAACACATTTACAATCAGTAATATGAAGATACTCCATAAATGCTGTTGTAACAGTGAGAAATTAATTTATTGTACTTTATGTTTTAACTGTTTATGTTTTTATGTGGGGAAGACAGAACATAAACTCAAAAACAGGATTGGGGAACATCTGAGAAATATTAGAGATTGTTGTGAAATGAATGCACTAGCAAAGCATGTCACATTAAATCCAGGACACATTTAAATTTATTGTTTTTGAAGTTGTATCTCTATCAGAAAGAGGTGGTGCATGGCGCTATTTTTTTGGAAAAATTGGAATTATTATGGCAAATGCACCTGAATTCCATATACTGGCCAGGTTTAAACAAAAGTCTCTCTATCTCTAGTCTTTTAAAACTGAAAGCTCTTAAAAGATAGTTTTTGTAGTAATTATGTTTGTATTTTTAAAATTGTCTAATTCTTTCATATTTTATATTGCCTTTTATATTGCTTTTAAGCTTTTTGTGTATAATTAAGTGTTTTTATTTATACATTCTTAATTTCTTGATAATAATAGAGTGTTTATATGCATATTCATATATTTATATTGGGGGGTGTTTATACATCTGGGCTCCAAGACAGGATATGGTGTCATCTTTTACTTACATAAATTTGGTGTAGTATGAATCTATACTTTTTCTGATGAAGTTCCGTAAATTAACTGTTTAGGGTGAAAGCGCTTATAATTCTAAAACTGTGTGGAGTTGCTACTTCCTGCCTGCATTTGCTTCACTTTGGATTTCGTGGTTTCTTTTGTTCCTGTTTGGATTGGCTTCCAGAATAATTCCCCCCTCTGTCCCAGGAGGAATACTCACCACATGTGTCCCGAAAAGGCCCTTGGGTCTTCTTGAACCACATTTTTCCACTCCTCTGATTCCTGGAGTAAGGTCATTGTGGAGCAAAAAAAAACCAAATGCTCACTGCAGAAATGGTCTTTCCATCTTTTTCACACCTGGCTAGTGTTTCTCTGACTTTTGGGCCAAACAAGAAAGTACCATTAACTGGAGTGCTGATTAAAGGAAGACTTAAAGGGTTCTGCAAAATCAAACAAGCGCATCCAGGCATGACACCTAATGGCAACGCCTGTACCTGCTGCTCTAGATGCCCCTTCGGCTGTATGAGCGATTAGCTGCATGGACAAATTTGAGATCGACTCCAGGGTGGCAACCTGAGAGGCAACCTTATCCTGAACCTCGTCAGATACTGCTCCTGCAAGGGTATCTAAAAGCTCAGTTATCAGATCCCTTTGGAGTCTAGTAAACTGTGCCAAGAAGTTCAAAGACTGAATAGTGAAGGTCAATGAAGCAAAAACCCACTTCCTAAATCTATCCATCGTCCAAGACTCTCAGTTAGGAGGATGGATAGTTGAACTCTCGTCGTCAAGTTCCTTTTTGGTGGCCACTACCACCATGGTTTCTACTACTAGACCCTTAGACCAATGGGGCTGAAATAACCTTCTGCGGGGAATAGGCTGTATGGAGTCAGGTGCCTTAACGCTCGCTGAACGATCAACTTAACTAGGTTGTCAGCAGGCAGGGTCATCCAAGACGTAGAAGGGTGGGCACAAAAAGCTTGCAAGAACACAGATTCCTTGGACGATGGGTTTGAGGGCTTCCAATCACCCCCTGTTTTAATATTTCCAGGATGTCTCCAAAGGAGACATCATCTGCAGGTAACCATGGAGACCCTTCCCCTTCATCGTAATCTGTGTCTTCAGTGAAAGATTCTTCAGGAGAATCCAGGTGCTTCCTCTTGCACATCCATTTACTGGGTGGCTCCTCAGGGTGAGGTTCTGAGGAGGACTCCGAAAAGGGGGGACACTGAACCGGTGTGTCTTGCAGCTATTGTGCCCTCTTTCCTGACGTAGCAGATTGCAACAGATGTGAACCAGAGGAAACAAAAATATGGCACTTTGATGAGAATGGAACCAGCTGGGATCTGCTGAGGCCAAAGCTCTCTCCATAATCTGGAAGGCAGGCCTGTCTGAAGAGGGATGGAAGCCCAGAACCGAGAAAGACAACCTCAGAACCGGGGTCATACCCCACTCCGACGAGCTGCAACCCAGAGTAGGAGCCAAGAGAGGGCTCGAGCATGCCATGGCCCAGAGAGCAGTAGACAGCACCATGGAAACAACCAGAACTGGTCCAAGGATCTCAGAACTGGAAGCCAAGCCATGGTCCTGAGTGTGCTATGGATCTGAAGGAACTGAAGACCACAGAGTTGACTTTAGCACCGAGGTGAGATCCACAGTTGGCACTGAGGTAACTAGCACCAGGAGCATCGAAGTGAGGGACTCCAAGCCCTGAAACAAGGATGAAAGAAGATAAACTGGTGGAATCCTTGGAGAATAAGCCTTAGCTCCAGGTGGAAGAGTGGTTTGTGACTGTGCATGGAGGCCTCTGTCTGCCAAAAGCTGATCCACTAATCTGACTACGTCCAATTCTGAGAGACTCCTGTAGGAATGGATTGACATTCTTGAAGGGGACTCAGGCCTATCCAGAAAAGGGCTTGGTTGTTGATCCAAAAAAGGGTCCACTGAAGGGGAATATCTAGTCCTGGGAGTAATTGGCAGATCGACTTTCGGCACCATAGGCTGTTGTATGGAAAGGGAATGTGGAACCAAATGAGAGGACAGTGGTGGCTGAACAGAAACTGTTGCAGGGCTGAAGAGGTTTGAGTCTGAGACGGCTCAATGACTGGTGGCACCAATGTGGATTTAGTTGATTTTGGTGCCGAAGGTAATAGTATTGCTACTTTCAATACTTTGGCTTTGGGTCCTGAAGAAACTGTCAGAACCTGCCGTTTTTTGGGACATTGCTTCATGTGCTATAGGGTATGTCAGTACAGAGTGGCTTCATTTCTTCATATCAGGTTTAGGAGATTTTGAAGTCTCTGCCTTAGATAGGGCTACAGAAAAATTTCAGTAAGTCTTTCAAAATAAGCTTATTGCACCTCTCTGCTAAAGTATGGGTGGTAAAGCCCTGACAAATAGTACAAGTTATGTCCAAGTGTGGGTCACCCAAACAGTACATGCAAAAAAGATGCCCATCAGTATTGGGCATCTTTCTGCCACAGTCTTGAGATTGCTTGAATCCGGATGTCCCCTTTTGCTTCTTTGCCATATTCAAAAATAGTTAGGTCACCGATATATATACACATATATACATATATATATATATATATATGGTTCCCTATTAGAATCCTGAAACACTATAAGCCTGAAAGTCAAAATCCTGAAAACTAATGACTGAAAATGCAAAATCTCGAAAATGCAAAATCCTGAAAGTCAAAATCCTGAAAATACAAAATGGACATACTGACGTCATTGTGGCTTTGCTATTGTTAGCCCTGTGGTGTTAGGTCATGCGTTGGGTCCGGGTGAGTGTGCGGTTGGTTTTATGTTAGGGTTTGGGGCGGTATAAGTGAGTTAGGGTTAGGGAGCAGGTTAGGCATGTATGCAATAATGACAAATATTGGGGTTAGGGGCGGTTTAAGTGAGTTAGGGTTAGGCGCGGGTCAGGTGAGTGTGCGATAGTGACGGACCTTAGGGTTAGGGTTAGGGTCAGGGTCAGTTGGTAGATATTAGTGTCTTTATAGTGACATATTTGCATTATTTGTGTTTTCAGGATTTTGACTTTCAGGATTTTGCATTTTCGAGATTTTGCATTTTCAGTCATTAGTTTTCAGGATTTTGACTTTCAGGCTTATAGTGTTTCAGGATTCTAATAGGGAACCATATATATATATATATATATATATATATATATATATATATATATATATATATATATATATATATATACACATACACACGCACACACACACACACACACACACACAGACACACACACACACACACACACACACACACACACACACACACACACACACACACACACACACACACACACACACACACACACACACACACACACACACACATACGGACAGACTCTCACACAAAACAGAGGAAGAAAAGAAAAGGAATTTTTTTTTTTCCAGATATACCAACAATGGTATACAGAAAATACTCAAATAGGTAAAGGGAGAAAAGGGGAAAGAGGATACCAACAAAGGTGTATGAAACTACCAATGGTAATAAAGGAAGGGAAGAGACCTGTTACCAGCGATGACAATAGGAGTTACTGAAAGGTAAAAAGGGAGTTTGTAGAAATAGTTGGAAAAACAGTCACTCGCTCAACAATAAGGTTGCAAAACTATCTTGTAAAAGTTTCAATCAAATATTTTCAGAAAAGAAGAAATTTAAAGCACTTAGCTGAGAGCATTGCCTGATGTGTCCAATTTTGTACATGGCAAATGAGATCTGAGGTAATGGGAAGAGAGGCATTGTGGGTACAGCCTTAGGTTATGAGTTTTTGGCTGGCGTGAGCTATGTATAATGGCTGAATTGGTTCTGAGTGGTGGGAACTGAGCCCATCTGTCAAGAATGAATGAAGATTGACATCAGATCTAAATTTTTCAGATGTTTGGATCAGATTTTAATTTCATGTGAAAGTAGGAGGAAGGGACAGCCTGCATGAAAAACAGACTATTTCCAAATAGTTGTCTGAAGCTATTACCTTTTGCTATACTCACCATAACAAAACTATTCCAGGCAGGGTCACGACCCACTCTTCCAGGGCCTTGGCTTCATATGTGACTTTTTTGGAAAGGATTGCATTCTAGAAGTATTCTAGAAGCTTCTACCTGGTCCTCTGTACATACTTTTACAAAGCACTGTAAGCTTGATTCCTTCTATAGGTCTAGATCAAGCTTTGATAGGACCATTCTTTTCAGGCTCCTGGACTCTTCTTCCATTTCCCAAATGTGTTATCTATGGTAACCTACCCATACAGCTTAGGCTGCTGCAGCAGTGATTAACATGATGGACATAGTACAGTTGGGTGGGTAAATTTACCAACAGTAGATGTTCAAATGATCATTACTGCAGTAGCTGCTCCCTCCATGAGTCCCCATTATTTATTGGTGTGCTTTTTATGTCAGGGTGTGGGCATTTATTTATTGTTGTTCCTAGCTTCATTCTTTTAGGGCTCAGCCTTACCATCTCTGTTGGCAGGAAAGCTCTAAAGGGCTTCACACCCAGACTTGTTTTTTATTCAGTTTATCTCCAGATGCCTAACAGTTTGGATGCATGGAAGGCACTCTGAAGCTTTAGAAGCTGGATGGCTGTTATAGCCTTGACTGGATATAATCCTTACAGGTGAGGCTACTGCAGCAGTGATTATTTGAAGATCTACTGTTATGGTAAGTTTACTTGTACAACTGTACTTTTTTGACCACTGTTGCAGCATGATAAACAATGAAGAGGAAGTTATCTACCCGTATTCCAAGGTATCTCACAACATCTTCACTTTAGAGTGCGGTGCTTTCTGTACTGTAGCCTAAGTGGAAGGTTTGCTTGTCAAGTTTGTTTGTCAAAAGAAACAATATTGCATTTATTAGCATTTATTATTAGACTGTTGTCAGTGCAGCAGCTATTAATACGTGCAATTTCACTTTGTAACTTCTGCATATCAGAAGGGGATTCAAATATAATACCCAGTTTACAAATGTCAGCAAACCTGTTTACCCAGAATTCCTAATTTTTGATGTGGAGTTCAGATAAGTGTATGCCCGATAGTAAACATTCTGCCATGGAACCCTGTGGAACCCCACTGGTTAATTTCATGCTCTTCAGGACCACCGGCCACACCTGCCATCCCCACAGTGTGGGTTCTGTTCCTCAGTCAATTAACTATCCATCTAGATGTATAGAAATTGAGTTGGAGTGCATTTAGCTTTCTGATAATGTTGGCATGTGACATAGTACAAAATTTGGCAAGATTGAAGTAGGGTGTATGAACAGCGTGACCACTGTCCACTGCTTCTATTATTGTATGAACAGCGTGACCACTGTCCACTGCTTGCATTATCCTCTGAAAAAAATTACCATATTCATTAGACAGGATCCATCCTTAACAAAGTCAAACTGCTGGGAGTCAAGTCTTCTAAGATTTTTTATATCATAGTTTATCAGGTCTGTTATGACCTATTCCTTGGCCTTCCAGATCAGGCTTGTCAGACTGATGAATTTCTAATTCCCAGGGTCCATGGTGAGGCTACCCTTGGGGACAAAGCCAGTGGATAAGCTCAGGTTGAATAGTTGTTGGAGTGGGTCCACCAGTACATGTTTAGTGCAGTTCAGCAGGTACCCTGGTATGTTATCAGGTCTCATACAGAATGCATTTTGTTTCATTTGGAAAGTATTAATAACATGTATTCTTTTGTAATGATAGGGGGTTTAGGACCTTAGGTATATGAGGACTTGGTATAGATATCTCTGGGGTGAAGTTAGCATTGAATTTGTGGGTCTTCAGTTTTGCTCTGCATTCTAATGAACTTTTTTTCTTTTATTGAATTGTTTAATTTATGCATGTGGACCACTGGCCTCTTTTGTTCTTTCCTATTTGTTTAGTTTTGGTAGGTTTTTAGGTGAACATCAATTTTATTTGCATAACCATTAGCCATGTCAACATCTGGGGTAGGAGGTGTTATATTTGAGCTTAGAGAGTTAATAATAGAATTATAGGAAATTTGTACATTTGAAGTTTTTGAATAATGTGATATTTACCTCAACTGAATTAGGGATTTTAAAAGAGACATTTATCAAGTTGTGATTAGACTTTGGGGAAGAATATACCTGTGCGATAGTACATATAAATGTTGCATTTCTAAGGACGAGGTCAAAATTATTTTGTCCTGTACTGGAATCTTTGCCTATTTGATCCAGGGAATACTTTTTTATAAAATCAATGATTTTTTGGACATAATCTGCATTTCAGGTATAGGTATATCAGTTTATCTACAGATAAAGTATTCGATGATGATGGAGTTTTATGCATATGAAGATCATCCAATGTATTTAAGAAATGGATGTATTTCTGTGGGGCATTGAAGGGGTCATGTAACATGCAATGTTCTAATACTTGTTTTTATTTAGACTGAGTTGAATCTCAGTAAGTACGGTTCATGGGTCTTTGGGAATCTGTCTTGAGGAAGTGTGTCTTTTAACAAAGATGGATACAGTCCATATTTGACCACAGTTTCCAGTGGTCTAAAGGCATGATAGGTGCAAAATCCTGGAAGAGAGGGGGTGCTTTGTGCACTGTTAAACCAGATTTCAAGGAGAATACACAAATGAATGTGCTCTTACATTTTGAGTCAACATTCACCAGTGTAGTATTGTTAGTGGAGGATTTATGTGTACTTGGTTTGGGGCAATTTTTTTTCTTGTTAAACTCTTGATTGTGGTTATATTAATATGAGTTGTGGTATTTAATTTTTGCTCAGACCTGGCCTTGTTTGACATTGGTGGCTTAGGCACTGGCTTTTTCACAACCTCAGCATATGACAATTGTCCATGTATTGGAGTGGAGTGCTGTGGTGGTGCAAACAGACTTTTTGTAAGAGTCTCCATCTTAGTTAAATAGTTAGTAGTTTGTGCTGGAGTAAGTAGTTCAGCGTCCATGAGTTTAAGGCAGTCGCTACACTGCCTAAGCATACAAAGTACTAAGGGGCTGGCAACTGAGAGAAGACAGTCTGGCTGACCTTCCATTTAGTGCAAGAGGTTTAAAATTTGAGGAAATGCGACTTCTGTGAATGACATCAGAGTGTAGAAATTTGGGGAAATTGGTTGCATCTGAATAATATTTCAAGACCTTTCTGTACACTTGTTGTATAATAATTAAATAGTAGAGGTGATCTACTAAGGTAGAAGCAGCTTACAGTAGCTTAACTTGATTTTAAATGAAGAGCCGACTCTGGCTAGGCTTATTAGGAATAAAACATCAATCAAATTGCCTGTGTCTTTTGACTTCACATTTGCCCACCTCTGTACACAATGCAGGACAGCACAATATAGCTGAGAATAGGTAAGAATTTAGACAGAGCAATTAAAAAATAGCTTTTAAAAAGCTTTTGGCTCCAGCTGATAATGCCAGCTGTTCAGAAATAGTAGCTGCTTATCCTGTCTGATTGATTAGTTATTACTGTCTCTTAGACTGCCCACAAATACTGGCTAAACATTTGTTGTATCAGGTACTACATTATAAATAGCAGAAATGGAGGGAAATCAGCAGATTAAGCACTGGAAAATAATATAGTAATTAAGTAGGTGACTATATAAAATACTCCCATCTCGGTTTAAAAGTATCAGTGTTCTGCTGAACCTTCTGTAGTTGCTATTTCACCACTGTAATCTAAAGGCTGTCATGGAAATTATCAGTACTGTAAACTTCTCCTCCATCTCCACACAAGTTCTCCTTCAGAAACTCACAAAAATGTCCTCTTAATATCATCCTGAAATGCATGTCAGAAGCTGTAGTGCTCCATTCTTTTAAAACTGCCCCCTCTTGGCACTGAATGCTCTGCTGAGAAGAATTTTGCAGTAACTAATTCTGCAGTCATTTCCTAGCTCCCTAGTCCTCTTTTTGTTTCATCCATGACCCCTCTTGACAAATAATTTGCCCCCATTTGGTCCATTATATATGGATGTACCCTGCCTTGTGTAAACACTGTGAACATTAATTGGACAGGCCTAGTTAGTGTCATGCTTGGAAATACTTCTACCTCCCCAGTTGTTTTCTTTCTATCCTTCTACATACCTAATCCTTTGGAGTTACTCATATAAATACTCATATCTTCTCTAGAATTAATTTTCTGTCCCCCTCCCCATCCCAAACAATGTTTGGCAATTCCTATCTTCCTTACCTTTGTACTTCTTCTAACGTCTTTTCCAGATTCTTTTTTCTCCCTCCACCCCTTTCAACTGTGAGTCTTTCTCATTGTCCCTCAACTCCTGCCTCTGTATTCCTCTGCATCATCCAAGACTCATCCTTCTCTTTCACAATGTTTGTCTTTACTTTGCCTTTAAATTTTTCTAGCTTATTCTTCTGTGAGTTTAGTCCTTCCTATTAAGTGCTTATCATTATCTGTGGCTTTATCCACCCTCAGATTTCTCCCTCTCCTGCACATCTGCCCTTGCTTGCTCTCCCTTGTTACCAATACTACCTTGTTTGCCCATTCCATTTCAACATTATCACAATACCCTCTACCCTCCTCCTCGCTGCTACTATTGTACTACTGTGAAACTCTTTCTGGCTGTTATGGGCGTCTTTGTATAGTCCCCACCATCTTCTTTCAGATTGTATATTTCTGTAATTCTCCTGACCTCCAAAAAATGTAGATCAGCCTTAATGCCTTAAATTCCTAATTTGCATACTTTTTTAATCGCATCATCCATCTTCAGACTTCCTTAAATCTCATAGGTTGAAAGCAGTAATAAGTTATTCTTTAATCACAACAGAAAACTGAAAGGAAAAATTCTAAATGCAACATGTTGTGATAACTGATGACAATGTCATCCAGCCACAGACTGAAGCAACCGCAGTTGTAGAAAATCTTTCTGCAAACTTCAAAATAAACATATGCCAGGGACACTAAGAAGAGGATTTGGCACTGGTGATTTTCTTTGGTGTATAATAAAACAGTTGATTTTAAGCAGGGAGTAATAAAATAATTATTTCAAAGACTGGGATCTTTAGAAGAAGGTTTAGACATTCAGTGGAACAGAATCAAGGATGATGGAAGGATTTCATATAGAGGTATTTCAGTGTTATATTATCATTAAGGAGAGCTAATGATAATTTTGTCTTGGACACTTGGAAAGAATGGCTTAGGAATTTACAGAATTAACAAGTTTGGGGATTAACAAGCTAAGAGAAAGTGATAAAAGATGTTCAGCTAGAAATTAATAAGATGCTTAAAAAGGGAAAGGGGATTAAAAAAAAATAACATTGCAAAATTCTGAGCAATTCCCTGAAGTCACAGAGGAATCTAGCCATTAGATTAAGACAAGAGAAAATGAAAAGGTGGGTGCATAAAATAAGGGATACCAAGGCAAACATGTTAATATAGGATCCATTTAATATTTTGCTGTGTTTTTAAAATTTCTCAGGTTGCGTACAGAGAGCAAAAGGGTAGAGGAAGATTGGATGAATAGGCTGGACAATTATTTAAAAAAAAAAATGAAACAATCCAAAGTTGACAGAGGAATAGGAGCAAGTATTACTGAGGCTAAACAAAACTGCAAAGGGGAAGTTACCCAGGCCAGAGCTTATTCATGAAGAGATATACCTGGTAAAGGAGATTTAATGAAGAGAAATTGTTAGACCTTATATTTGGCGTGATGACTCTATGGACCCCCCCCCCCCAATGGAAGGGGCAGTTATTTCAGCCATCCCAAAGATGGGTAAGGATACATTATTCATTAGTTTATACAGGACAATATTTGTTTTAATTCAAGATGCTAATATTTTTATGTTAATAATTACTTCTCTGATGACAATTTTCTTGCTGCATCTGGTAAACTAGTAACACTCCAAAAACAAAGGTGATGCTCTGCATCAGTGAAATTCCAACATCTAGCAATAAAAACTGCTTAAAACATTCAAAATAGACACAGAAATACATGAACAAAAGTTATTATCTGAATGTTTTTTCCAAAATACACAAGACTTCATCAGAATGCAAAATATTTTCCACAAAACACTTAATACTAATGTCAATTAACTTCTAATTAACTAATTGGTCAATTAAACAATAAATAAATTCTAAAATACAAATGCACTAATTAAAATAAATAAATACACAATTATACATCCCTTAACTCCCCTAGATGTTAAAAACACTTAAGGTTCACCACTTCATTCATTCCTGGATGTTTGTCAGACCTTAATTTGATCTGCCATCTAGCCTCTCTGTTATATTTTTTTCATAATTTCTGCCCATGTAATCAGATAGTTCATAGTCTACAACCATAATTAATTTCTTGCTACTGTCTCTATACCCCTAACTTGCTGATAACAATTTTTTTTATTTTTAATTATAAATATTATCAGGTAATAGCAAAATTGCTTCCTTCATCCCTAGGAATACTAGTAAACAGAGATTTAATATCTAACGAAAACACACATGTACCTAAAAAAGAATATTTCCTAATATTGTCTGGGAAATCCCAGAAATATTTCAGACAGGAATCAATCATTTGAACTATTTGGGACTGCAGATTGATAACAAATTAAAAGCTGGTTTCAGAAGAGCAATAGAGGTTAGAGTTTTGATTGCAATTAGAGGAAGCCCACACCTTCAATTCATAGGAGAAGTTCCAAGAAAAATATCACTTGAAAAAAGGGAACCACTTGACATACAAACAATTAATGTGTATATTGGGCAGGAACAGAACAGGAGAAATAAGGCAGATAACATATAAACCCATGGTTTCTCTGGGGCAAATTGTTAGAAAATATACATTGTAGTGAATGGAAACCAATGAAGGTAGTTTTCTAATTTTATCGAATCAGCATATATAATCAGCAATCAGCAACTTTAAAACTAAAATAGATAATAAATTGGACAGTGGTTGGGAAGTAATTATGTGGAAGCAGATCTCAAAACAGAAGAGGAAAGAAGTCTATTCCATGTTGATAGAGGTGACAGAACTAACGAAGTTTCAGATTTTTAACTGGGAATGTTTGCATAAATATTTTTACACCTCAATAAGATTGAACAAGATGCATCCAGGAATGAGCACATTTTTGGAGATATGGGGATGGTTCTTATGGCTACTGAACACACATCTTTTGGGAATGTCCTAAGCTGAAAGAAATTAGAAAATATTTGAAAAAGGTACTAGACAGGTTGTGGCTGGAAAAGGCTGAGTTATCACAAACAGTTTTTGGGAAGTATGCCATAAGGGGATAAATGGCTGAAGGTTGAGAAAGCATTTCCTAGAACATTACTGTTAGCATTGGAAAAAGGCCATGACCCAAAACTGGAAAAAGGTTAACCCACCCCAGGTAAAGGAAGGGCAGGAATTAATGTACCAAATCTGTATGTAGCAGGCAGTTCTACTGGGAGGTAGATGAGGGAAGAGACTGACATAGAAATGTGGGAAGCATGGCTAGCAATGCAATAGGAGGCTAGACTAGCAGGGAAAAGAGAATGCCCAAGGTTTTTAGAAACTACCACAATCATTAAAAACAAAGTTGTTTTACCCTGAGAATAATATATCATGGTTCCAGTGTAGTAGAGTGACAATGATATAATGTTGGCAATATGATTGTTGATGTGTGGAAGTCATTACGGAAAATGATGTAACATTTGATCAAACTGCTGTGACTCAATTTTATGACCTTTTTCAGTAAAAGTGATTGTACTTAAAAAAAAAACTGGCATGTTGACAGGGTCTAATGGTATTTATTCATAAAGCGTTGGGAGATGGGATTATGTCAGACCCAAATAATTTTAGATTCATCTACCTGACCAGTATTTTGTGTAACATCATGGGGAGAAACACAATAGAGACAGAGAAAACCTAGTTCTGTTAATTTTTTAAAAAGTATTAGTTTGATAAAAAGAGATCTTTCCTTCTAAATCTTGTAACATTGCACTCGATGAATGGCTGACAGTGGATGTTGCTTGTCTTGATCTTGCAATGAAATTCATCAGTATTCCACATAAAGGAAGAATGGTAAATTAATAGGTGTCAGTACATAACTAGAGGGCTGAAATATTGGATCTGATGTTGTCGATTTTTGACTGATTCAAGTGATGGGACTCGGATGTGGTCTCAGCACCTCCAAATTTGTGGATCTGGGGCTTTGACTCCTACCCTAGCGATAATCCCTCTCGGTCTCTCTCTGAATACCTCAAATATCATTTGCTGCCTGAACCAAACAGTTGTGCATTCTAGGGTCTGATCTTCTGTACTGCGATAATGATAAGTCAACAATTATACTTCTCTTTTTCTTAAGCCTTTTAGCATAGACTTACTATTTTCACCTTTCCTTGGCGTATATGTAAACAAAACCAAAAATTCTTTCTTGAACTTCTTTATCTCTGTAGGATAAGTACTTTTTTACATATCAAAAGTCAAAAAGGAGGAATAATAGTGCCATATAGAAATTCCAAAACAAGTAGAAAGCACTCGGATATCCATAGCCCCAATCCAACTTTATTCAGCACCAAAGACAAATACAAATGCTGAGCACAACCAGTAAGTTTTCATCAATAACTTCTTCAGATAAAGCACCATACCTAATAAATCTGAATATATACTGCATTTAATTAAGTTTAATTGATTCTATTAAAACATTCAACCTATCTAATGCATACTTAAATCACCTTAAATTAAAAACAAGTCCGATAGACCCCCAAATCTATCCCATTCTTCCTTAATTAAATCTTTGATTATATTAGCATCACCACTGTAATCTAATATAAATGTGTTTTCAAAACTTTCTTTTACATCATTGTTCAAACTTATGTTCTGTTCCATAGGGTCCTCTTTACCTAAGATGGGGGCAAATCTATCTTTTCTATGTGCCAAAACTAACTCAAACATTTATTTTATAAGTGTATCAGGATATCCCCTTTCCAGGAACATATCCTTTAACAAATTACTTTCTTGCAAAAAGTCAGAGTCTTCTGAGGTCATCCCTGGCCCCTATCTTGAAACTGAGGTCTGCCAAGCTTTAATGTATTCAAAACCACTGTTTTAGCTTTAAAGATGGATGTATTTTTAATTTCCATACAGTAATGTATTGTTCTAAACACCATAGAATGTTTTGGTTTAAGCTTTTATAAGTATTATTATTTTTACAAGTACTTATACATATTTTTACAAGGTTTTAACTATTTTGCATATATCTAACTACTTAAATATTATTATTTTATTTATTTTTATATGAAAGAGAAGTATGTGTTTGTGAAATGGTTTTAATAAGGATAATAAAATGTTTTTAATTTAACGTGATTTAAGTATGCATTAGATAGGTTGAATGTTTTAACAGAATCAATTAGACTTAATTAAATGCAGTATATATTCAGATCTATTAGGTATGGTGCTTTATCTGATGAAGTTATTGACGAAAACATACTGGTTGTGCTCAGCGTTTGTATTTGTCTCTGGTGCTTATTGAATAAAGTTGGATTGGGACTACGACTATCCAAGTGCTTTGTACTTGTCTTGGAGTTTCTATTTGGCACTATTATTCCTCCTTTTTGACTTTTGGTTTTATTTTTGATTTGGAGGATGGAAGGGCTTATTGTAACCCAAGAAGCTGTTTCAGTTGGAAATAACGGTGAAAATTCTTTACAGCACCTGATTGGCCAACTCAATGAACTACTGCAAACTTTAAAGCCTATTTGTTCGGCACTTCTTAAACCAGCCCACAAGCTTATTTTAACATGCAGAGAGGAGGCGTGTCATACTATCAGCATAGCTGATAGTGGAAATGCTCAACAGCATGTAGGCAGTGAAGATGGAGATGTTTTTCCTACATGTAACTTGGAAAATAATGGATTTAACCAAAATTTAGTGAACGGAAATGCTTTAACTATGAACAATGGTAGTTTTGGCAGCAGCAGAATCCCCGAACTACTACGAACGGGAGAAATGGTGTCTACAAGTACCACTTTAGACAAATGAACTAGAGGTAATAATAATAAAAAGCAGGACAGCATACATGTTTTGAACAGTAATTTTGGACAGAATGAAGTGGACTTAAATGTTTGGCTTAAAAACAACATTAATTTTGATAAAAGTATAACCGAGGATACTAATGCTGAAGCGGACACTTATTCTAACAACTTGAATAAACCGTATGATTTATTGTATAAATTTAAAACCTTGAATGCAGATAATGCATACTTAAAGAAATGTATAAGTTTAAAGATTGCACCCAAAGGGTTAAGGGTGTTTAGATTTCCTAATAATGTTGATGAAGGGTCGGATTTTCATGTGGAATTACTTAATATTTTTGATAAATGTGGTTTTGATATACTCAGGGCTATTATTAAACAAAATGATAGACTTATGCAAAAATTAAATGACAGAATTAGTAGTGTGAACCTTTGTATTGTGAATGATTTAATGTTCACTGTAGAGGAAGAAAAAATAAATATTTTGATTTGTGGAAACAAGTGGATGAGAAAATGAAATATATTGTCAATAGGAAGAAAAGAAAGATGGAAAGGGATTTGAACGAGTATGCATCTAATACACATTACATTAAACCAAAAAAAAAATACTAGCTACCCTAGGGGTGAAAAGGGATTTAGTAGAATGGAAAGGGATAGATTACTTAACAGGAGAATGGAAGGGAGTAATAGACCTGAATTAAATATGGAGTATGCATATAGGGAAGATTTAGAAGGACCTGGGGATATAAGTGACCCTTTAGAGTATCCCCCCTTCCGAAGGTCAGAGAGACTATGAAACAAAGGCTCTGTAGACTATCATCAGGACAACAGGAGCGGGTGGAACAACAAACAGAGGAACAATGCCTTCTAATGGATGATATAAGGGAAGTAGATACTCCCTTTAATAATGGTGAAGGTTGTAAACAGATGGAAAATATAAGACCAAAACTGATTCATGATGGCTACACAATATTCAATTATAGTAGTTTAGAAGTTACTAAAGAATATTTTGAATTATTTAGAAAGGGATTCAAATTTGTACCTAAGAAGAAAAGTAACATTAGTAACCTATCGATAGACCTAAGAATGTTTATTAGGAAAAAGAACCTTGAGTTATTAACGAAAGATTTACAGATCACACAAGGTAATTTACAGAAAAAGAGCATATGAAACCTTCCATTACACCCCCAGTTAAAAAATTTAGAAAATGTGTTAGAAAATAAACCAAGGGACAAGGTTTCTACTAACAAGGTATGGTCAAACCTCACAGCAGATGAAAGATCACTTTTGGTTGAACTTAAAAATAATAGTTTTGTGAGGGTAATGAAACTGGATTAAGAGGGGGCGGTATTAATGGATTCCACTATTTATGAAAGTAAAATAATGGATCATTTATTAGATTCAACAAAATATTCTAAGCTCTCTTTGAATTAAATACATATTGGATGTAAAAGGATATTTGTAGCCTTAAATGATCTAGTACTGGAAGAAGTGATTGATATAGATACGTATAGGTTCTTATACAATAGTGAACCAAAGTTACCTGTCATATTTGGAATTCCAAAGCTGCATAAGGACCTTGATAACCCTCCATTGAGACCTATTGTGTCAGCTTCCCAGTCTGTTACAGCTTTCATTTCTAAGTATTTGGACATTAAACTTAAAAAGGTTTCTACTACTGCCCCAAATGTACTGAGAGATTCCTGGGACTTCCTTAGAAGTATAAAAAAAGATCTATTTAAAGAAAATATGATTTTCATTACTATAGATATTGTAGATCTTTTCACCGCTATAACGCATAAGTAAGGGCTTGAATTTCTGGAAGACATTCTAAGGAGTACTAAAGAGTTCAGTGATAAAGAAATATGTGTAATTCTGGTTTTGATAGCTATTGTTCTTAAGTATAATTTTATTTACTTTGAAGGTGATTTTTTAGGCAATTAAAAGGGGTAGCAATGGGTGCTATGTGTGCCCCTACATTTTACAATTTAGTGCTCTCCTGGTGGGAGAGGAAATTCATTTTTAATTCTAAATATAAAGAGTGCTGGTCACTTTATAAATGCTTTTCGAATGACATTTGCCTGTTTTGGGTTGAAGGAGAAGATACATTTATTGAATTTTTTGAATATATATCCAACAGTACAGAGTTTTTAAAATTTACTTACAAAATAGGTCATGGACATATAGACTATTTAGATGTTAACATACTATTTGATAGTTCAAAAAATAAATTTATATTGAAGATACACAGGAAGGACACCTACTGCAACTCCTTCTTGCAATATAAGAGTGCACACCCATACTTTCAAAAAAGGGTATAGTGAAAGGACAGTATGTGAGGGCAAGTAGGATGACCTCAGAAGACTCTGACTTTTTGAAAGAAAGTAATTTGTTAAAGGATATGTTTCTGGAAAGGGGATATCTTGATACACTTATAAAAGAAATGTTTGAGTTAGTTTTGGCACATAGAAAAGATAGATTTGCCCCCATCTTAGGTAAAGAGGACCCTATGGAACAGAACATTAATTTGAACAATGACTTAAAAGAAAGTTTTGAAAACACATTTATATTAGATTACAGTGGTGATGCTAATATAATCAAAGATTTAATTAAGGAAGAATGGGATAGATTTGGGGGCCTATCGGACTTGGATCTTGCCTTTGATAAACCTTTAACATTTGTATTTAGGAAAGGCAAGTGTATTAAGAATATTTTAGAAGGTAGTTGTATGAATAGGGTGAATAGGAAAGTGGGTACATACAAACATGGCTCTTGTCCACAATGCCCATATATAGCCAATACCCCTGAGATTTTTATTCCTAGCAGAAATAAGTCAATCACAGCCAAGGTTTACGCTAATTGTGAATCCAAAGGTCTAGTCTACATTGCAATATGTAAAGAATGTGAAGGATTTTATGTAGGCAAAACTGAAAGATGCATTAAGAGAAGAATTTACATTTGTATGAAATTAAGAAATCTAACAACAAGAATGCACTATTTAAGCACACTCAAACATGTAAAACGGCTAACTTTGTTTTCTTTGTTTTAGAGGTTTTGCAGGTAGACAAGAGAGGTGGACCTTGGGAGACCAGGCTAGAATACAGAGAAGTATTCTGGCAACTTTTCCTGGAGGCAAACAGATGGCCAGGGTATGAATGAGATGGTCTCCTTGGCCCCTGTCTTGAAATTGAGGGCTGCCAAGCTTTAATGTATTCAAAACTACTGTTTTAGCTTTAAAGCTGGATCTATTTTTAATTTCCATACAGTAATTTATTGTTTAAACACCCTAGAATGTTTTGGTATGAGCTTTTATAAGTATTATTATTTTTTACAAGTATTTATACATATTTTACAAGGTTTTAAATATTTTGTATATAACTATTTAAATATTATTATTTTATTTATTGTTTTATATGAAAGAAAAGTATGTGTTCGTGAAATGGTTTTAATTAGGATAATAAAATGTTCTTAATTTAAGGTGATTTAAGTATGCATTAGATAAGTTGAATGTTTTAATAGAATCAATTAGACTTAATTAAATGCAGTATATATTCAGACCTATTAGGTATGGTGCTTTATCTGATCCAGTTATTGATGAAAATGTACTGGTTGTGCTCAGCGTTTGTATTTGTCTCTTGTGCTTATTGAATAAAGTTGGATTGGGGCTACAGCTATCTAAGTGCTTTCTACTTGTTTTGGACTTTTCTACATATCATGAGTGTATCAAAAATTCAGCTGTTAGATAATTGTTTTCTTTTAGAGTAGTTACATATGGTTTTAAGATCCAGAATGGGTTACCAGTTTGACCTTTTTTTGTTAGTGTTTTGTAGTTCATAAACCTCTTCTGTGTGAAACTTGTAATAGTGTTATTAGCTATTTAATGTGTTTTGTTGCTGTGGGTTTTTTGTCTTTCACTGTACAACAAGGACAATATCTGACAAAAGCTTCAAAAAATATACTGTGTAGCCACAAAATTTCACCCACAAGATCCCCACTTCCTCTGTGTATATTGTCTGGGAACAGCCCACCTTGACAGTAACTGCAAGGCTCTCCAAAGTCATAAGAACAAGCTAATCTTTAAAGGATTGTTCCCAGCTCACCTGGAGTGATTTCAGTCTTCTGCATCCCTTTCTGAGGTTGTAGACACACCAAGACAAAAAGAGTAAGAAAAGGAAGGGCAAAAGTCTCAGGGAAGCAAGACACCTGCAAAGAGAACATAAAATCTGAGAAAAATGTTCCCCAACCTGACGGCTATTCAGGGTCCTGCACTGAAAATCGTGAAGCCAGTCTCAGGGAAGCAAGACTCCTGAGAAGAGTATATAAAATCTGAGAAAAATGTTCCCCAACCTGACGGCTATTCAGGGTCCTGCACTGAAAATTGTGAAGCCATCAGATCCGAAGTCTGGTTGAATTTGATTGGCTTCACCTTCACTACTTTTTTTTTCACCAGAACCGGTCAGCCCCAAGTTACATTCCCTGATCCTGTGAGAAACACCAAAGTCAAGGGCTGCTTTAGTAGTGTCTTCATTGAGGAAAAACCCGTTCTTCAAGGGCCTTATAGGATGATACAGATATTTCTTTGACAGCAGACTCGGTTGGGGGTTATCCCAGCATCAACTCCTCAGATCGACCCAAGATCAGTTCCCATGACCCCTCTACTCAGGAATTTGATGTCGATACACAGCCTATGGATACAGACAAAACCAGAGCATCTGTGCCAGCACAGATAGTGCTCTCTACTTCGACCTTACTCCACTGTCTTTCCACTCTGACCGTGTTGGATCAGAAAGAGAAATGGAGCCGAAGCATTGGAGCTGGAGCCCCAGAGGACAGGTCAACTTCAAAACTTTATACAAGTGTGATATGAGCTCTGGATAACCAAAGCATTTGTGATTCTCAGCTCAAGAATGAACCATTTTCTCTGCAGATCAATTGCAGAGGGAACTGGACTTGAGTGGAAGTTAAAGAAGTCTGTCAGGCATGCAGACAGTAAGACACTTTCAAAACAGAAACAGTAAGGATCTTTTTAACAATGGTGCATTACCACGTGTAAGTCTTCCTACGTAGGATGTAGAAAATAAAAGATGAGCCGTGGAAAGAGATGTTAAAAGAGTGATGCAACCTACAGACTGGTGTGCACCCATGGTGCCAGTCCTAAAGACAAATAGCCAAATATTGATCTGCATTGATTTGTAAAAACAGAATAAAGCACTTAAGAAGAAAATATTACTTTTATCAGCTGAAAGGAAATACTTACAAAGCTGGAATCATATTTGTGAGATAATTGCATCAGTAATACCCTACTGTCATTTTTTAAAGCTAGGCATAATACTAAGTCTATAAGAGTACCCTTATTGTGAGGGCTCAGCGTTTCTTCCCTCTCTTGGTCTTGTTCATTCTACCCTCAACATTTCATACAATGGCTTGCTCTGTTTGTCTTCATTGTTTGAAACAACACTGTGCAATTTCCAGTGTTCACCAAGACTGCTTTGTCTCCTACTGCGCTGGATGCATCCACAGACTGGTATCAGGGGTGAAGTCACTCTCCTCCTGCTCTCTGGATTGTAGTGTACAATAAAGCTCCATTCTGGGTCCTCTCTTATTAACTGTATACATTCTACCTTTGGCAGGTAATACTGCAATGCTGATCACATGCAGCTGTACATCTTATTTCCTCAAAAATCTAAATGTAGTCTCAGATTAGGCAGTGCCTGTGGGTGCAGCTGTCAGTTTGTGGCAACTGCTCCTGGTTGGACATGTGAACTTCATTTGCTGAAAATGTACATAGCTTTGTGTGTTTGTTCTAACTTAAAAGAAGATGGGTGTCTGAAAAATGATTTAGTTTTTTGTCTGAGTGTTTTCATTGAAGCAAAAAGTCATGACGGGTTCAAATGGAGATGAGAAGAAGCAAGAGCTTAAAAAGCCAGTCTGCCAAATGTTACTGTACGCATGCAAGCCAAAAGATGGAAATACACATTCAAAATAACTGTCATGTATAAGAGGTGAGAGTAACTGCTTTCTAGAGTAATGGCTTCTCTGTCCATATTATCATGATATTTAAATGGCCGTACAGGTGTAGACAAAAGTCAGAGTACTGAATTATATTTAGAAATGTAGAGTGCAGATAGTAACGTTGCAGGAGATACATTTGTATAAAAATGAGCATGTGAATTTGACAAAGAAAGGCTGTCAGGATGGACATTCAGTAGAATACTGGGAAGAAAGAAAAGGGAGTAATACTGATTGTGAGAAGGGCTCCAATAATGATATAAAGGGAAAAAAGACAATAATGGAAGATTTGTTGTAGTAAGGTGGTATTGTTAAGGATGGAGGATTACACTAGCATGTATTTATATTCCATCAGAAACTGCTATTCTACTTCTTCTTCTTTCAGCTGCTCCTGTTAGGGGTCACCACAGCAGATCAACTGTTTCCATTTCTTCCTGTCCTCTGCATCTTGCTCTGTCACACCAACCACCTGCATGTCCTCTCTCACCACATCCATAAACCTTATCTTAGGCCTTCCTCTTTTCCTGTTACCTGGCAGCTTCATCCTTAGCATCTTTTTCCCAATATACTCTGCATCCCTCCTCAGCACATGTCCAAACCAACGTAATCTTGCCTCTTTGACTTTGTCTCCAAACCTACAAACCTGAGTTGGCCCTCTAATATACTTATTCCTAATCCTGTACATCCTCGTCACACCCAGTGCAAATCTTAGCATATTCAGCTCTGCCACATCAAGCTCTGACTCCTTCCTTTTTGTCAGTGCCACTGTCTCCAACCCATATAACATAACTGCTCCCACTACCCTCTTGTAGACCTTCCCTTTCACTCTTACTGGTACTCGTCTGTCACAAATCACTCCTGACACTCTTCTCCACCCACTCCATCCTGCCTGTACTCTCTTCTTCACCTCTCTTCCACACTCACCATTACTCTGAACTGTTGATCCCAAGTATTTAAACTCATACACCTTTGCCACCTCTACTCCCTGCATCCTTACCATTCCTCTATCCTCCCTCTCATTCACACACATATATTTTGTCTTAGTCCTGCTGACCTTCATTCCTCTTCTCTCTAGAGCATATCTCCACTTCTCCAGGGTCTCCTCCACCTGTTCCCTACTCTCACTACAAATCACAATGTCATCTGCAAACATCATAGTCCACGGGGATTCCTGTCTGATCTCTTCTGTCAACCTGTCCATCACCATTGCAAATAAGAAAGGGCTCAGAGCTGATTCTTGATGTAATCCCACCTCCACCTTAAATGCATCCGTCACTCCCACCGCAGACCTCACTGCAGTCACACTCCCCTCGTACATATCCAGTACCACTCTTACATACTTCTGCGACACTCCCGACTTCCTCATACAATACCACAACTCATCTCTAGGCACCCTGTCATATGCTTTCTCTAAATCCACAAAGACACAATGCAACTCCTTCTGACCTTCTCTGTACTTCTCCATCAACGCTCTCAAAGCAAACATCGCATCTGTAGTGCTCTTTCCTGGCATGAAACCATACTGCTGATCACTAATCAACACCTCACTTCTTAACCTAGCTTCCACTACTATTTCCCATAACTTCATGCTGTGACTGATCAGTTTAATCCCTCTGTAGTTACTACAGCTCTGCATATCACCCTTATTCTTAAAAATCGGTACCAAAACACTTTTTCTTCATTCCTCAGGCATCCTCTCACTTTCCAAGATTTCATTAAACAATCTAGTTAAAAACTACACTGCCATTTCACCAAAACACCTCCATGCTTCCACAGGTATGTCATCTGGACCAACAGCCTTTCAGTTCTTCATCCTCTTCATAGCTATCCTTACTTCCTCCTTGCTAATCCACTGCACTTCATGATTCACTATCCACACATCATCCAACCTTCTCTCCCTCTCATTCTCTTCATTCATCAACCCCTCAAAGTACTCTTTCCATCTGCTCAACACACTCTCCACGCATGTGAGTACGTTTCCCTCATTATCTTTTATCACCCTTACCTGCTGCACATCTTTACTAGCTTGGTCCCTCTGTCTAGCCAATTGGTACTGGTCCTTTTCTCCTTCCTTACTTTCCAACCTTTTATACAAATCGTCATACGCCTTATCATTAGCCCTCACCACCTCTCTCTTTGCCATGCACCTCATCTCCTTATACTCTTGTCTACTTTCTTCATCTCTGTGACGATCCCACTTCTTTTTCGCCAACCTCTTTCTCTGTATACTCTCCTGTACTTCTTCATTCCACCATCAGTTCTCCTTGTCCTCCTTTCTCTTTCCAGATGTCACACCAAGCACCTTTCTAGCCATCTCTCTTACTAGCTCTGCTGTAGTTACCCAGCTATTCGGTAACTCTTCACTGCCACCCAGTGCCTGTCTTAACTCTTCCCTGAACATCACCTCACAATTACCATTTTTCAATTTCCACCATTTGATCCTTGGTGCTGCCCTCACACTTAGCCTCTTCTTCTTGATCACCAATGTCATCCTACAAACCACCATCCTATGCTGCCTAACTACACTTTCCCCTGCCACCACTTTACAGTCTCAAGTCTCCTTCAGACTGGCCCTTCTACATAATATATAATCCACCTGTGTGCATCTTCCTCCACTCCTGTATGTCACCCTATGCTCCTCCCTCTTGTTAAAATACATATTCAACAAAGCCATGTCCATCCTTTTCACAAAATCCACTACCATCTGACCTTCTGCATTCCTTTGCTTAACACCATACCTACTCATCACTTCCTCATCCCCTCTGTTCCCTTCACCAACATGCCCATTGAAATCTGCTCCAATCACCAGTCTCTCATCCTTGGGTACAATCATCACCACTTCATCCAACTCTCTCCAAAATTTTTCTTTCTCATCCATTGCATACCCAACTTGTGGAGCATATGCACTAACAACATTCATCATTACACCATCAATTTCCAGCTTCATAAACATCACTCTATTCTGACACTCTTTTCACCTCCAAAACACTGTTAGCATACTGTTCCTTCAGGATAATGCCTACACCGTTTCTCCTCCCATCCACACCATGATAAAACAATTTGAACCCGCATCCGATACACCTAGCCTTGCTCCCCTTCCATCTGCTCTCTTGCACACACAATATACCAACCTTCCTTCAATGCATCATATCAGCTAGCTCTCTCCCTATTCCAGCCATACTGCCAACATTCAAAGTTCCAACCCTCACTATCACAGTCCTAACCTTTTCCTGCCTTCGGCCATGCCTTCTGCCTCTTCACCTCCTTCGGCCAACAGTAGCCCAATTTCCGCCAGCACCCTGTTGGCCAACAGTACTGGTGGCAGTCGTTGTTAACCCGGATCTCGACCGATCCGGTATGTATATGTATACTTTTGTCTGCATGTATGATTTGGCAAAATTTTATGCCGGATGCCCTTACATTGGGGAGAAATAATCATCCTTTGGCAGAGAATATTATTTTTGGATGGACCAGGGCTGCATTTGTAATAGTGAGGAGGTATTGGGGGACCTAAAAGGAAAAATATAGCAAAATAAGGTAGATTTTTAAAGAAATATATGAGAATATTTAGTATGGAAAATGTGAATTAAGTAGTGGGAAATCAGACAGAATTTACATATTATTCACCGAGGTACAAAAGCTTGGATAGACTAGATATTCACCTACCTAAACCTGCTTGTGTATTTCCTCACCTGGGTAATCAAAATACCCCTTGGACTGAACACCAATTAAATTAACATTGTATGTCACACTTTATTTTTTTTTTATACAATATTTGTATATACTAGTCCACTATACCTATACTAGTTAAAGTGCAATATCTGCCAGCAGCCATACCCCCCACTGTTCTAGCCCCACCTCTATTCTGTGACCCCCCCCTTAAAGCTCTCCCTTCTCCAATACTTTTATTTTCTTTACTTATAATGAGCTTCTGTGATCTCCTCACTGTGTACTTCCAGACTTTGACCACTAGATGGCAGTCTTTAACCACCTCTGATTTCACTCAATTTCTATTCTTACCACTCAATTTAAACTTCCTACTCTTGGAACTCTTTTCTCCATACTATCCTCTTCCATAGTCTATTTTAACCCTGTAACTTGCCCTCCTGTCTTCCACTCCTAGTCCTTTTAGCCCTCTGTCCCCCTGGTTCCCGCTCATTTTCTTTCCCCCTTCCTTACACTCACAACCTCTGCCTTTTTACCTACCTTCCCCTATTCTTACCTTCTACCTTACTGATTGTTTTTCTCACTACTTTTACCTTCCTTGGGTCTGCCCCGCTCCGTTCGCCCTGTGGGCTCACTCCGCTCCCCTACCCTACTCCCATTTCCCACACACCCACCCCCAGTAGCAATACACTTATACTTCACTAGCCACTCCCCCTCCTTTTTCCCAGCCTATTATAAACCTCATCACTATGCCACTCCCCCATCCCCTCCATTCCTAATTAGTACTAATTAACTCTCTTTGAACTACTCCCTCACCTTTCCTAACCTTTTACTACACTAATTCCCTTATCCTTCCCTTTACATCCTCCGCTAATTTCTTCTCTGCATAATTTCTAACCCAGCTCAATCTCTCAAAATACTCTCTCCCTTTCTCTACTTCTCCTACTTACACTACCTATTCTTAACTTATAACTTCCTATAAGTATGGCCCCTTCACTCAAAACCATTTTCAAAAACATACTACTCTTAACTCCTATAATAGCCTCGCTTACCATACCTTATTCACTCACCCTCTTTGAAAATCTTTCTCTACCAGAACAAAACCATCACTTACAACAAACATTACCATCTTCCTTTATCTACTCCCTTAACCACTGTAACACAGCCAGTACTTCTAACTATATACTATCAAAATTTCATAGAACATCTCATTTTAATTACTTCACCTCCAAAAAAAGTTTAATAACTTCTTCAAAATCCTTAAATTCCTAAAAAATCCCCAGCAACACCCCCTCCTAGATGGTGATATTCATCCAAACCTAGGCCCCAATACTGACTATACCAATAACCTTAACAACTTAACAGTGGCTATGATTTCTTCACTAACTAAACCACCTAACTCCCTCCTGATAGCTCACCTTAACGTTAGAAGTATCAACAACAAAATTTCCCACCTGCATGCACTCCCTGATGTGCACTCATTTGATATCCTATGCCTTACAGAGACTTGGCTAAAACAATCTACACTAGACCAGGAAATTAGCCCTCCTGGCTATAATATCCTTAGATGTAACCGTATAACCAAAAAAGGTGGAGGTATAGCCATTCTCTATAAATCTAATCTCCAAATTTCCCCTTTCAATGTGCATCCTTCATTTGACATCAAAGCCGAACTCCTGACTACCAAACTCCAAATCAATAACACCAAATCTATCTATCTAATCTGCATGTATCTCCCCCCAGGTAACAATACTAATACTCTTGAAAACTTACTTAGCTATTTTTCTACCCAACTACCCCAGGAGACCATTATAGTGGGTGACATTAACATCGACTGGTCCTCCTGCAGCTCCCCTTACCCTACTAACCACATAAATCTCTTTGGATTCTCACAATTAATATCAACTCCTACTAGAATTCACAAACCCACCAGTAAGGAATCTACTCTTGACTGGATCCTTATTAATAGCCACCCTGAAACTTATTCTCCAGGAACCCTTCCCGATGATATCAGCGACCACATGCTTACCTACATTATTAGACAAAAAGTACATATCCCAACTACTCATAATCTTAAAACCTCCCGCTCAAAAAAATTATTTAATCCACACAGCTTCCTAGATGAACTGCAAGCATGTGACTGGTCACCACTAACCCATCTTGAACTTGACAAAGCAGTTATCTATTTCAACACCAAATTTCTTCAAATCCTAGATTACCATGCACCTCTTCATTCTACTAGAATAAGATCCAAATCTACCCCATGGCTCACAAAACAAACTAGGCAAAATAGGCTCCTTAGAAATAAAATCTGGCTAAATGGAGAGCTACCAAATGTCCATCAGATCAGCTCCACTTTAAGCAGTTAAAAAATGCCACCAAGAAAGATATTTTCAAAGACAAAAAAGACTTTTACCTTCACCTCCAACAAACCAGTCAACAAACTCCAAAAAAGTTTTGGTCAGGGATTAACAAACTTCTTCATCCAGGTCACTCTGCTACCCCTGCCCCTGTAGGTTTTAACCATAATAACTCCAACCAGATCCCTGATGCCTTTAGCACTTACTTTACAAAAGCCATTCAAACCCTAGCCAATTCTTTGCCTCCCTTTACTGCTTCTCCACTAAATTCCTCCAAGACTACATCACCTACCTTTCAAATACAACCTGTACCTACTTCTCTCATCTGTAAGCTACCTCAAAAACTGAAACCTTGTACCCCTTCTGCTGACCATCTCCCATCTGAATATCTACAAATTGCCACAAAAGCTATAGACTATCCCATCTCTATCCTTATTAACAGAACCATCTCAGAAGGTAAAATTCCATCCATGTGGAAAGTATCCCACATCATCCCTCTACATAAAGGAGGGTCTTCTATTGAGCTGTGTAACTTTCGACCTATTGCCTTACTCTCCCCAGTAGCTAAGATTATGGAAAAATGTATTCACAAACAACTACTTAACTACCTACTAAAAAATAACCAACTAGCCAATTGCCAACATGGCTTCAGACCATTCCATAGCACTACAACTGCCCTACTATCCTTCACAGACTCTGTAAATAAAAATTGCAGCAATAACTCCTTTTCCTCTGCATTATTTATTGACCTGTCAAAAGCCTTTGATGTGGTTAACCATAACTTACTCTTAGACAAACTAAAGATCCTTTCTCTTGAACCACAAGCATTACAATGGTTTAGGTCTTATCTGGATAATAGACAGCAAGCAGTCCTTTGGGATAACAATCTGTCTTCCCTACTTCCTGTAAATATTGGGGTACCCCAAGGCTCTATCTTAGGTCCCCTTCTTTTTTCCTTATTTATTAATGATCTACACATAAATATTCCTCAAGCCACTTGCATTCAATATGCAGATGATTCCACCTTAATTTGTTCAGCCAAGAACATAGACTCTCTCCAGTTCCTCACCCAAACTGTTCTTCATAATGTTGAAAACTGGTTTATGCAACACTGTCTCCTCTTAAATCCCCCCAAAACAACAAAACTACTACTTTTTACCCCGACTCATAAATCACCTACTCCATCCTTCTCTGTAACCTCTAACAATGCTACCAACATAACCCCAGACTCTACAACCCGCCTACTAGGTGTTACAATTGATAATCGTCTCAACTTCGATGACCACATCAACACCACCATAAAGTCCATTAACAAAAAACTCGGTACCCTCTATAGAATTAAACCCTTCCTTACCCCTTCTGCCAGGAAAACTATTGTACAAATCCACCTCATTTCTGCCCATTTCTATGCCTCTGCTATATATACTAACCTATCAAAAAATAACCTCTCCAAACTTGTCACCTGTTATAATAGCATAGCTAGATTCATTACATGATCCCCCTTCAAAACTCACCACTGCCTCAACCTCAAACAACTTGGATGGCTAGAACTGGAAAACCATATACTCTGTCAACAATTACTTATCACTCAAAAGATCCTATACCACCCTAACAACACCCTTATCCTCTCTAATCTGATTACACCATATAAAAATCTTGCTACACTACGCTCTGCTAACAAGCTCCTAGTTTCCACAATTAAATCCAACAGCAAAGCTGGTGACTCACTTTTCTCTAACACAGCAGGTAAAAACTGGAATCAACTTCCTTCTGAACTATCAATCTTAGCTTCTACTTCTCTATTTAAAAAACACCTCAAAGAACATCTTAAAACTCATTGGCTTTGTCCATGTGCTAACCCAGACTGATATCTTCCCCCTTCCTTCTCTTACTCCTTTCCCTACTCCTCTATCCTTCCCCCTTCCTTCTCTTACTCCTTTCCCTACTCCTCTATCCTTCCCCCTTCCTTCTCGTACTCCTTTCCCTACTCCTCTATCCTTCCCCCGTCCTTCTCTTACTCCTTTCCCTGCTCCTCTATCCTGTGCCCCCTAACTTAGGTGCTACTCTTTTCTTCTTAGTAATTCTATAAAACATAAAGGCCTTTCTCTCTTAATTGGGTTTTACTCTTACCCACTATTGTATTTAGTATAATCTTTTTTACTCTAATATTTTTTTTGTTTAGTATAATTTTTAGAGTAATAGTTTTAGAGTTTATAACCTGAGTATTATATATTTTTTACCAATGCTTTCACTTTATGTGGTTTTACATGCCTTTCTATATATGTTTAACATTGTCACTATTCATGTTTGGAGCTTTTCTCTCTGGGCCTCTACTGAAAATGGACATATATCCAGTTAGACTAGACCGGTCAACAAATGTAAAATAAAAATAAAAGTATATAAATAAAATAGATAGAATATATATTTCACAGGAGCATGTGTATCAAAGCTTTCAATTAAATATGCATCAATTTCAGATAATGCACTAATAAAAAACTAAGATAAATATGCAGCTAATGAAGTACAAATGAGACTGGTGTTTTCTCTGCTTGTTAAAAAGAGAGGCGTTTAAGGCATGGACAGTGGAAATTATTCATGAGTTATTAAGGAAGATAGAAATTTCTTCAGAAGGAATACCTAGCGATTGGGGTAAAATGAAAATGGAGTTTAAAAATAGAGTAGAATAAGAGAAAGATGTAGGGAAAGAAGTAATAGGAAATATTTAGTGGGTTGGCAATGGTTATAGTATTGTGGAATAAGAAGAATTTCACAGCAAAAAGAAGAGCAATTGCAGAGTATAAAGGGGAACTAAGGGAGTACTGCAGAGTATAAAGGGGATATTATGCATTAGTTCAGAAAGCTTGCTGTTAAACAGCTCCAAAGCACAAAAACGTTTAGCACAAATTGTAACAGTTCATAATGAAATACAAAATTGTTGCCCATTAAGTTTCATGTCAGTCTTTGGCAAATGTTGTGAGAAGTGCCAACTTGGAATCCTTGAAAAAGAGACACGTTATGGAGTTAACTTTGACATGAAATACCTTAGCTTTTTGAGAAGACACTCTACACTTTATTGTTTATCAGACTTGTACCACCACTTGTGTAAGGCGATAGCTGAAGGGTTGAGTTGTATAGTCATCTACATGGATTCTGCCACAGCATGTATTAGCATCCCACATGCTGTTATTATTATTAAACTTAGTACAATGGAGATCATCTGCAAAGAAGATACCTGCAAATTTGGAATCACATTTGTGAGGTAATTGCATCAGTGATACCCTACTGTCTGTCTTTAGAGCTAGGCATAATACTGGATCTTACTCTTGTTTTCAAATAGTAAACAGAGTAAGTGCACAAGGTAATAGTTTCTGAGTAATCATTAGTATTAGTGTCCTTTAGGGCTATGTTTTGGGAACAGTACTGTTTCATGTAGTTTTCTTTTTTTTTCCTTTATCCAATAAGCGCTGGATTGCCACATATGCTGATAACATCAAGACTGGCACTCTCATCACCAAAGATGCTGACATATTATTTCCATCATTAATTAACTAGAGTGTCTGACTGCGTAGATAATCATGGACTGAAAGTAAATCCTGATTAAGTGTAAGGTGATGTACTTTTGGTCTATAAGATTGTAAGAATTGATAAGACTGTACTGTACCATAATTAGCTGGAAACACCATAATGAGACTGAAAATTAAAGTCTTTATCTGTTGATTACCCAAACTCATGCTGAACAGGTGCCAGTCTATCCTTTATGGGCTGTCTTGTGTACTTTTCAGAATGAATTTTCCAAACACTGTAGTTCATTCAATAAGGCTTTATTAAAAATTTATCAATATCTGAATATTGTCTTCATTAACAGTGCTGATAAACAATATTCAAAGTTACTGCACATCATATTCTAATTGTCCTGAACAACGTAAACTAAAATAATAATAATAGTCTTTATATGACCTTTCTTCTATACTCAGGCTCAGATGCCTATATTGTAGCTTAATCTTCTTTGTAGTGCCAGGTGGAACAAAGTAACTAACCTTAACTGAACTGCTATCCTGAACACAGCATATTATATTGCTTCAGTTCAGTAATTTTCTTTATTTACTCCTCCTAACCTTGGTCGCAGGCTTTGAATCATATGTGCTTTATTTTAACATTCCATTAAGGAAATTTCTGTAGCTGGCAAGATTGTATCTTTGCCTTAAGAAAAGAACATTCTGTATTTTTACACGCTTTATGCTTATCTTTCCTTTCTAATAAACTGTCTCTCATGCTTGACCAGCAAGGTTATTTTTCTTTCTGCTTAACTGTGTTTTATACATAAATGAAACACAATTTATTTTACCCTTTAGCCTGTCTAATGTCTAATATCTACTTTAAAATGGAAGTCCCTAATCTAACTGTTGCCCCTGATGTCCCTGACAAAAGTCTAAAGGGACCTACTTCTGTAGTTACTTTACATTTATATCGCTAACTACTATATACAGCTTTATGCTACCTGATTTATAATCTGAAAATTTAAAAAAAAATTTGTTTGGTAAACCTGCAATTTTAATTTTGACCACTGGATGTCACTTAAGCATTTATGGCCTGTTTGGATTGAAGTATTTTAACATTATGATTTAATTATAACTAGGGAATCATTTTCTTTATCTGGTGAATAAAATTGTAATTTTAATTTTGACCATTAGGTGTCACTTGAGCATTTATTTGGATTTGTTTGGATTGAAGTCTCAACTTTATAATTTGATTTTATATTAACTGGATTACTAGTCTATAAGTCTAAGTTTTGATGCATTAGTGATATATTTAAAACCTGTACATTAATTTGAAAATGGGTGTCTTTTAATTCTGTGGCTTTTAAAACTGATTAACCTGTCTTTGTGAATTTTTATTTAAGTTAGACAGAGTACGAACTATTAACCCTGCCTGTTTTTCTTTTATATCTCTGTATGCTGTAATGGTAAAGTTACACTGTTTATTACCTATGTTTTTACTTTATGAACTGGTTCCTTAGTATACTGCAATGTCTTTTTCTTATAGCAGATGAAACCGTTTCTTGATGTTTATAGATTTACATCTTTAAACATTGTACTTTTTTTTATTGTCTTGCCTATCAAGCATGATGGCTATTTTCTGAAGACTAATTGAAATATACACTAAACTATGACTTTGCAAGTGGTCTTGAAGCATAATTACCATATTCTGTGTTAACTAGACAACTTTATAAGTGGTCGTAAAGCATAATTACCATATTCTGTATTAACTTGTGTCTATACATTGTATTTAAATTTGCTCTATAATGCTACTTACCTTTTTTAACTTTTATGAATATTTATGAACTATATGAGGACACAAGTGCTCATCAGCATTTGAATTCTGCTCACTGGTAAGCCATCAGATGTTTACCTGGTGATCCACAGCTTGGAGGGGTTTAAGCCCTGCTCCGTCCACCCCTGCTATGCACGAGCATACTTTGCACCCCACTCTACCCCCTAATCTCACCCGTCCCCACTACATCTGGATGTATTCTAGGCACTAACCCCTCCCAATAACCAGCAACCAGAGTAATACTAGTAACCTATCTCCTCTGCCACCCACAGTACCCCACCCACTTCCAATCTAACTGCTCACCTGACACAGTCATGCTACTACTTAATGTACTTACACTCTTTACCTGCACTCTTCTTGCACACCTTACATCCTACCAGAACTCCATTTTAGGGGCACACCCCACCACTCTCACTGCACCCTTACTCTCACGTGTATCCATCACCCACCTACTAATTACACTTGTTATACCATCACAATCTCCATCCCAATACACCCACCATACTACCAGTTATCTGTTACATTCAAGCAAAAAATATCCCTAAAATATGACAGGTTAATTACCAGACTTATAAAACTTATGTTTACTGCCCTATATAAATTAGCCCTCAGTGGTGATATCCACCCTAACCCTGGTCCTACCATTACCAACTCCTGACCTAAAAATCTGCCTAATCGCTGCTCCTTCCCACAACTAACATCCAACAGAATGCCATCTGACTTCCTGTTCATGTGTCTAAATATCAGAAGTATAGCTAATAATACCCATGTCCTAAATGCCTACATAGCTTTATACTCTCCTGATATTCTCATCCTGACTGAAACTTGGCTCAAACCTCACATCAAAAGTGAGGAAATACTCCCAACAGGTTACAACATTCTTCAAGTAGATAGACTATCTAAAGGGGGTGGTGTGGCTCTAATGTTTAAACACCACCTCATCGTCCAGATCCTAAACACATTTGCCGCTCACACTGGCAATGAAGAAATCCTACATGCCAACCTCAGACTAAACCCAAATAAAACAATCAACATCATAGGATGCTATTTCCAACCTGGCCAAAACATCCCACCCCTGGAAAACCTCCTGAACTGGGCTAACCTTTCCCTACCCCAGGAAGCCATACTCTTAGGTGATTTTAATAACAACTGGCTATCTTGTAGTAACAATCACCCAGCCCACCACCTAAACCTTCATGGTTTCTCCCAACTAATACAGTCACCTACCCAGATGAATAAAAACTCTAACAAACATACTACTCTCGACTGGATATTACTCAATAAAGACCCTCACTCATACTTAGATGGCTGTCTACCAGACAGCCTCAGTGACCACACTCCAACATTCCTTCTGCCACCACTTAAATTGTGCTAAACCCATCATCTATAGGCAAATCTGAAATAGAGTAAACTTTAACCCTCTCTCCTTTATCTCATCCCTTCAAAAATGTGATTGGACATCACTAAAGTACCTCAACCTGGATGAAGCCATCCACTTCTTCAATAGGACCTTCCTAAACATCCTAAACACACATGCCCCCATAAGAAATGCCAGAGTCAAAACACAGTATTCCTCTTGGCTACAAAAAAGCACCAGGGCACTCTAGGCAGTCATTCCTAGAGTTGCACAACAAGGTCAAAAAGCAAATAAAAGAAGATAAAATCCAATATTATCAGTCTGCCCTAAAACTCCTCCCATCACAACCCTAAGCAGTTCTGGACCACAATAAATTCCATTCTCCACCCAGGTAAAATAGGCACCCCCCCCCACCTACCACTCCCCCTTCCTCTAGCAGTATTGGTGACTCATTCAATAAACACTTTACTGAAACCATTCTGTCTTTGACTAAACAACATAACCCTCTATCCACCCTCCCTACATCAAAACCATATACTCTGCCCACAGTCTTTTCATTTTCATCAGTACCTACCGCCTATATAAAAAAACTTCTGTTGAAACTTAAGCCAACAAAATGTGCAGCTGACAGTCTCCCCTCTGAATGCCTAAAAATAGCAGCAGAAGCCCTCGCTTATCCAGTCTCTATCTTAATTAATCAGTCCTTATCAGAAAGCTATGTCCTCACACTGTGGAAAATATCCCACATCATTCTCCTCCATAAAGGTGGCTCCTCCACTGAACTTTCCAGTTACCACCTCATAGCCATCCTTTCTCCACTTTCCAAGATACTTGAGAAATACATCTATTCTCAAGTCTTAGACTACATCTTAGCTAATAACCTCCTCTCCAGCACCCAGCATGGTTTCAGACCATACCACAGCACTACTACCGCCTTGGTCTCTTTCACTAATGTTATCCTTCATCATAAAAATAATGTCCTGTTGTCCTGTTCTCCTCTGCTATATTTCTGGATCTATCCAAGGCTTTTGACATGGTTTCTCACAAATTACTAATCTCTGTTCTCACTAACCTATCCTTTTCCCAGTCAGCTACTGATTGCTGGCAGTCAGTTAGATAGCTGTGAAACCAATCAGTTGTCTGGCATAATGACCTATCTTCTCAACTTTCTGTAACACTCGTGTTCCCCCAAGGCTCCATCCTTGGTCCCCTACTATTCTCACTCTTCAGCAATGATCTATTCACAGCCACCAAGCATGCTTCTCTTATACAGCATGCAGATGACTCCACCATGATCAGCCCCAACTATACCTGAACTTCACGAGATCACACAGGAAGCCTTTTCATCTGTAGAAAGCTGGTTACCTAATGCCTAGTTATTACTCAACCCAAGCAAGACTAAACTCCTTATCTTCTAACTCAGTTATCCCCCACTTTAATATTCTAGCCAAAGACAATACCGTAATCTCCTCAACAGAACACACCAAACTACTTGGTGTTGAGATTGATAATCTCAGATTTGGCACTCACATTTCTCTTACCATAAAAAAGGTTCACAAAAAACTAGGTGCATTGTACAGAAACAAACAATTCCTCACCAAGACAGCCAGAATTTCTGCTGCCAATTCACACCTAATCTCCACTTTACTCTATGCCTCTCCTATACTTACCTTCCTTAGACAAACAGACCTAAATAAGCTCAAGGCTTGCTGCAATAAAATTGCTAAGTTTGCCACTGGTGCATCTTATCGCAGCAACCACTGTATCTTACTTCGAGAACTTGACTGGCTTGAACTCCCTCAACTTCTTCACCTGAATCAACTCGCTCTCGCCAACAAGTTAGTAAACCATCCTGTTAAAATCACATCCCTTCAAACCCTTCTCCAGCCCTACTGCTCCACTAGACCACTACGCTCCAGCAGCAAAAGTCTGCTTCTAGTAACCAAATCCAAAAACTCAGCAGGAGAAGCACTATTCTCGTGCATCATATCCAGATTATGGAACAACCCCCCCATAACCATACTACCTTCTTGCAGTCACTTCAAGACTGCACTAAAAACTCACTTAAAAAGTCTCTGGTTATGCCCATGCACCAATCCCAACTAGTAACCCTCCTTTTTACCTCTTCTTCCTCTCCCTCCCCTAGTCACCCTGCCTCACACCATCTGATCATTGCATTTATTCCTCTGCAGGCTCTGTCTCACCCTTTACCCTCCCCTTCCCTCCTCACTCAATCTCTCAGACCTGTTGTAACATGCTTAACACCTCAATTCATCTCAACTCCAAATACATATCCAACTGACTTACACCTAGCTTCCTCTCACTACCACATATACTACTCAGTCTATCTCCTCCCTTACTTCTCTATCTTCCTCTTCCATCCCATTGGCCCTTCTAGCTTGTTCCACCTTTGTGTGGAGCATCTGCTTTATATCTGCTTGAGTTTAGTGCAATATTTGTATACAAGATTTAGGTATATGAGTTTAGAACAGTATCTATTTGAGCTTAGTACTGTCGGTATATACATCCTACCTTTATTCCTAGCCTCTAGCTAGATATTGGTATATCTGTTCATCACTATGTTTCATATTGCATGTATAGCTAATGTTTGCTGAAGTATGTATTATTTGCTGTTGTATGTCTATTCAATTGTTCTTCATGCACTCTGCTGCTCATTTATTGTTCTGTGGAGCTTTTCTCCCCAGGCCGCCACTGAAAAAGGACCTGTGTCCAGTTGGAATTTCACGGTAAACAAATGTAAATAAAATAAATAAATAATAGTTTAATAAAACCTATACTTTCTGTATTTCAAGTCTATACCTTTGCATTGTCTGGTGGTGTCCTTTTAATTTCTGACTAATGTGCAATAATTATGTAAAGTGCACTGTAATTTGTAAATGTGTATTGTATTCTGTAAACTAATTAATAAATTAAGCCTGCCCTGTTATGCTTTGAGTGCATTGAATAACTATTACTACCTATTCTTTAGATAACTTATTTTAATAGTTTACTAAAATTATGCTTTCTGTATTTCAGTTCTATACCTTTGCATTTTATGTTAGTATCTTTTTTAACTTTCTAATTAATACACAATAATTATGTAAAGTGTACTGTAACGTGCAAATTAATTAACAAATTAAGCCTGCCCTGTTATACCTTGACATACTTTACCTGTAACTAATGACTAAATAATGTAATTCTGTTACTTTACTCTTAAACTTATGACTGAATAATGTGGTGACTGAGCATTATTTTATATTTTGAACACATAACTGAGTATGAATCTCATATTCTGAATCTTGACTGAAATTTACATTAGTGTATACTGAACATTTAAAATAGCTGTGTATATTCTGGAAACTATCTAAATTAATACTAATAGAATATCTTTTGCCAGTGTTAACTAAACACAGATAAAAGCATAACTGAAATGGATGATATGTGTTATATTCTGAAAATCAAACTATTATTGTCTGAACATAGACTGAAAGCTAGTACTGTTGACAAATTGTCTGAAACATGAGAATATTTTGATTGTCTGAACACAGATAAACTGAAAACTAGTACTGCTGTACAATTGTTACCATGAACCTGAAAACATGAGAACATTGTCTGAACATAGATAAACTGAAAATTAGTACTATTGTTATATAACTGTCTGAAAACATACATACTTGATTTAACTCATACATTTTAACTTTAAACAAACATTGAAAAAAATAACTGAAACACATAGACAGTTAACTTCTGCAGCACGGCTCTTGCCAAATTTTACTCTGCATTGTCCCAGTCACTGATGAGGTAAAGGAATACCTGCTTTAATGTCGAAGTAGTTAGGCCTTTTAAACCTCTTCTTTTCATTTCTTGTGCAAGACTGTAAAGTTCTTGATTGTATTTAGTATTAGGTCCTTAAAATAACATTTGCGTCTTTAACAATTATAACATTGCTTATTGCCCTGACTTTATTTACATTTTTCTGCATGAAATAAACATTTGCAGCTTTAACAACTATAAACCGATAGCATTGCTTACTGTGCTGACTTTATTTACAATTTTTCATGAAATAAACATTTACTGCTAATAAACTCTTGCAAGTCTGTAAGCAAACTGATAATTTCAAATGAAACTAAATAGTAATGTAACACTGTACATTTCTGCACCTATATAAAATCAATTTTAACTGTTGAACTTTTTAAATTTTGTCTCTTGACTCCTAGATTTTAACATACTGTTCTGTGAGTGAAACTCCACCCACTGTCTTACCATAACAGTTTCTTTAAGTGATGTCATTTAACTTTTCAGTAGTACTGAATGCTGCAAGAATTTAAATAATAAAACTGTAAATGCATTAAATGGATAGTACTGTCTTTAATTTAGGTTGCTAGGCTGGCTGTAATCTGAGCTGATGTGCTTGGCAAACTGTCATCTCCGTACGAAACATATACAGTCTCAAACTGATTACATAATGTACTCTTTATACATAGGATCTGAATTTTTAACTGTGTTGACACTTTTACAATGTAGCATTGACTTTAAAGTTTACATTCTGTGAACTAGCAAACATAATTTTTGTCTCTGTCTATATTACGATATTGTTTATGCGTTGCAACACTTTCAAACAAAACTCTTAACTAATGACTGCTAAACAAAACAATAATACAAAAAAATTATTTGCCAAATCTGTAACTGTAAACTCTTTATTCTGTTAGTTCTGCTGTACCTTACTAGACATAGAGATATACGGTTACCCTTTTTTCCTAACTGGCCACACCCAATATGTCTTTCTGAGCACTTTAGCTGTGTCAGCTGAACTGGAATTTATTTTATCTTTAACCCATAAATCTGCATGTTCCTGTTGTAACCAATTCTTAAAAATCTGTGCATTTGCACAAATACTGTCTAAAACAGCGTATAACTCTAGTGACATGTTTATACCTAGTACAGAGCTGATATACTTTGAACTGTTAGCTCCTGTAATCTTTGACCTTTTAAATCCTGACAAAACTGCATTTGTGTATTTTAATAAAAATCTGTGTAAGTGAAATTGATTTGTCTGTAAAAAATGAAATATTATTTCTTTTAATCTTAAACAATGACAGATTAATGCTCTGATCTTTACAGATAGCTAAGGAATGCATTCTTTTACTTAGCACTGAAGTATGTTCTTCAGCTATACTGGAATTTACTTTATTAAAATCTGCACTCTGATTCCTCTTATCTCTCTTCAGTGCAAACATTGCACTTGATTCTGAAAGTGAGAAACTAGGTGAAGTAATGTGAACTTGAGACTTTGCCTGCATGTTATGTATGTTGATTGTGTTGACGTTTTTATGTTTAATACTGAAACATACTTCTGTATTTTGAATTGTATGTGCTGAAGCATTTATGCAAGGATTAATTAAATTTAAACTCATACTGACAGAAGCTGACTCATCAGCTTGCTTCTGTGATTTAACCCTTTTGCGTTTAGAAATATTTAATATTCTTGAACTAATAACCTTTAACTTTGAGAATATTTTTAAACTTAAACTAAAGATTTACTGATGTTTTAACCATAGCATTATCACTTAACATGTTTATGCAACAGGTATGGAAATGACGTTTACTGATAAATTTAAACTTTTTTGAGCTGTTAACTAAAAAATGCATATCAAGTCTTACATAACTTTATGGTCTTGGAAGAATGTGAGCCATCGTCTGTAGCTTATTAACCTTTTTATCTTCTTTGCTGTGTGATGTCACACTGTGAAATAAACACTGGTAGTGTGCACTTTGGTTAACAGCTGTGTTGGGTATGTCTGCTCTGGGTCCGTTTTCTGAATGAAGTAGTGCTGTTTTACTGAAAAGTCCTTCTGTAGCTGTTTCTGCTTGTTGATAAAGCTGTTTGAAATAATTGCTGTGTAGACTGCTGTAGTTGAACGAAACACTGCTATTCTGTAGATTTTTGTAGAACACATGTAGTTTTACTAAGTCTGGAAATGAATGATACCTTCACTGAAAGGGTGGTGTTTATTAATTGATTATCTTTACTAGGGCCTCTCAGCTGGAAAGCCTCTGGAGTGCTGTTGAAATGTTCATAGTACTTCTGCTGTATTGACTTGGAAAAACAGTCACTGTGAACTTAAGAAAATATATGCTGCACTGGAAACTGGATTTGAAAGGGTTACACACTACAAATGTCTCTGATTTTTTGATTGTCCAGAGTAGCTGCTTGCTTGGTTGCAAGAATTATATATCTCTCCCCAGACAGCAGGCCTGTTCAGGAGCCATTGTAAGAATTGATAAGACTATACTGTACCGTAATTAGCTGGAAACACTATAATGAGACTGAGAATTAAAATCTTTATCTGTTGATTACCCAAACTCATGCTGAACAGGTGCCAGCCTCTCCTTTATTGGGCCAAGTCTTGTATACTTTTCAGAATGAATCTTCCAAACACTGTAGTTCATTCATTAAGGCTTTATTAGATGTTTAATAATAATAGTCTTTATTTGTCCTGTCTTCTGTATTCAGGCTCGAGTGCCTGTATTGTAGCTTAATCTTCTTTGTAGTGCCAGGTTGAACAAACTAACTAACCTTAACTGAACTGCTGTCCTGAACACAACATATACATATTATATTGCTTCAGCCCAGTAATTTTCCTTATTTACTCCTCCTAAACTTGGTCTCAGGCTTTGTCTTGTATGTGCTTTATTTAACATTCATTAAGGAAATTTCTGTAGCTGGCAAGATTGTATCTTTGCCTTGAGAAAAGAACATTCTGTATTTCTGTATTTTTTACACACTTTATACTTATCATTCATTTCTAATAAACTGTCTCTCATGCTTGACAAGCAAGGTTATTTTTCTATCTGCTTAACTGTCTTTTATGCATAAATGAAACACAATTTATTTTACCCTTTAGCCTGTCTAATGTCTAATAACTACTTTAAAATTAATGTCCCTAATCTAACAAAGATATTCTATTCTATTTGTGCAGAATACCTTTTCTATGTCTACAGTTGATGTGTTTAACAATTTAGTTGTGTCATGCACTATATATCACAGGTACGTTTCATAGAAAATTCATCACTTAAGTCACAAGTCTTAGCATAGATGTACATTGTCTGTATCAGACCTATGTTGGAATATAATTCCTTATTTTATCCATAAACCAGGGGAAGTCTATCATCCTTGAAAAGTGTTCAGAAAAGGTATACCAAGTGAATACTATTCCTGTAAAGATTTGCTGTGCTGTTGGAAAGTTTTAGGATTATTTTCCATAGCATGCCACTCTCTCAATGTATTGCTTTTAAGATACCACATAATTAAGAATATTGATACATTTACATTTGAATGATACTATGATGTCTTTGTGCAACAACCACCTTCTGTTTAAGTTTGATAGGGTCAAACATACAAAGAGGAGAATGTTCAATTACGAAAAGATGGAACAAATTAATGATGCATGTAAGACTGATTTTAATTCACATTACCAGTTTAAGAAAGTATTAGCTCAATACTGTGTACTACATGTACTACAAAATTAACTGGCACCTCACCTAAGTGTCATGTTTAATCATAGCCTCACCTCAGACTTCATGCCCACTGAGTGGTGCACAGCTACGTTTATCCCACTCCACAAGGGGGGGATCCACCTTGGATCCCGGGAACTACCATCCCATCAGTCTGACGAGCCTGATCTGCATGGTCATGGAATGCATTATCATGGAACTTATAAACAAAGACATTGGCAACCTTCAAACATTGGACCCCACCCAGTTTGGGTTTGTGAAGGGCTGATCTTGTCTCCTGAACCTGATTGGCTTCTTCGAATTAGTTTCCAGAGCTGTGAATGAGGGTAAGGCGGTCCACACAGCCTATCTGGACCTCGCCAAGGGCTTCAACACCATCCCATACTCTGGAATCATAAATAAACTTACTAAGCTGGGCATAAATCCATACATCACTCAATGGGTTGCCAACTGGCTTACTGACAGAACCCAGACTGTAAAAGTAGCCAACTCCACATCTAGCTCCAGACAAATGACAAGTGGAGTACCTCAGGTTTCAGTCCTGGGACCACTCTTGTTTGGCACCTACTTCTCTGAAGTACAGGCCAACACTAAGGGACTCTGGCTAACAAAGTTCGCAGATTACTGCAAACTGGGAGCCATTATTGAATCCCCAAATGATGTGGATATTCTACAAAAGGGCCTTACAGAAACAGATGCTTGGTGCCAGAGCCATGGGCTCAAGCTTAATGCCAGGAAATGTATAGTTATCCCCTTTGAGAAAAAACATGTACCCATGAATTACCACATAGGTGGCAGTACACTAAACACCGAAAGTGATGAGAGACTTAGGGACACAGGTGGACAGTGGTCTCACCTTCAATAACCACATCACCACAGCAGTCAGGAAATCCTTCTATGTGGCACACCTCATCACTAAGGGCTTTTTGTCGAGAAAAAAGGAGGTCATTGTCCCACTGTACTCATCCCTCATTAGACCCATTATAGAGTACAACTCCCCATTTGGTATGTACCTCACAATACATCTGCAACAGCTGGAAAGGCCGCAGAAATACCTCACTAAAAGAATCACAGGCCTAAAGCAGATGCCCTATACTGACCATCTAAAAAAACTCCAGCTATACTCTGTGGCATATCATCTACTCAGAGACAATCTCTGCTTAACGTACAAGGCCATGTCAAACCCTGAGCTGTTGGACATGCTCCACTTAAAGAAATCCCAATCCCTCAGAACCACACGCTCCAGGGATCTAAACCTTGTCATTACAATGAACAAAACATGCTGGAGGGATAGGTTCCTGACCCAGTGACTCCCCATACTCTGGAATAGACTGCCCATACATGTCAAGCAGAATGGACCTTGACAGTTGGATGGGAGATAGGAAATTCACCCCAGGGATCATGTCAGTTGCCCTGCTAGACAGGGGTCCAGGGAAGTAAATATTGTTTATTTTATTTTATTTTATTTTACATTTGTTGACCGGGCTAGTCCAACTGGATACATGTCCATTTTCAGTGGAGGCCCGGGGAGCAAAGCTCCAAGATCATGGTTACATAAACAAATACAATGATGAAGTTAAAACAAGTAAATACAAGTAAATACACTGACGATTAAAGGCAAAATAAAGCAAGCAAGTAGTTATATATCTGATTTAAAGAGATACAGATTTGAACAGCCAGACAAACAGGGCTATATTGTGGACTCTTAGGTTTTTGGGTTGGGTGGAGGCTTAGAGAGGTCTAGGTGAGGCAGGGACGTTAGCTATTAGTCTGGATTGGAGCAAGGGCATAACCATTGAGACTTCAGGAGTGCTCTGAGTCTTAGGTTGTTTGGAAGGGCATTCCAGGATTTGCCAATGGAATTGGCATATAGTGCTTCACCACCGGAGTTGTTAGATTTAATGGTCAGTACTTGTAGACTTTTGGAAGACCTGAGGGACTTAAGGTTGGAGTACGGGGTGAGTATTTTGTTCAGTGAGGGGGTTTTGTCTGGATGGTTGATAATTTTAAAAGCCTCAGTTAGCTGGTTGAGTTTGAGAATATTAGGCAGTTCTAGCCATTCTAGTGACCTTAGATTTAGGCAGTGATGGGTGCGATAGGGCATTCCAGTTATGAATCTGGCTATGTGATTGTAGGTAGTAGAAAGTTTATTAAGCTCTCTCTTATGGAGGAAGGAGAATATCGGGGAGGCATAAAGGAGTGTGGAGAGGAGGTGGGTTCGGGCAATAGTTAGTTTGGTGTGCGGAGTTAAGAAGGTCTTTATTCTATACATTGACCCAAGTTTTTTGTTGACCGATTTAATGGTTAGATTTACATGCATATCAAATTTAAGATTATGGTCTATGATCACCCCTAGTAGTTTGGTGTGGGAGACGGGGTAGATAATGGTACCATTGTTGGAGGACACATGGAAGGTTGGGTTGTTGGTGTTGGGGGGTTCTATAGCTTGGGCAGTAGCTGGAGTGGGGAAAAATAGAAGTAGTTTGGTTTTGGTTGGGTTGAGTAGGAGTTTAAGTTCCGAGAACCATTTTTCGACTGTGGAAAAGCAGTTTTGGGTAGTGGCTTGGAGTTTGGCGAGAGAGACGTCAGAGCAGATCAGGGTGGAGTCATCTGCATATTGAATGCAGGTGGCCTTGGGAATAATAGAGTGTAGACCATTTATAAATATGGAAAAAAGAAGGGGACCGAGAATAGATCCTTGGGGGACACCAATATTGGTGGGGAGTAGGTCTGATAGGCTGTTTTGCCACTGAACCGCCTGTTTTCTGCAAGAGAGGTAGGCATTAAACCAACTTATGGTTGGCTTGCTAAGATGAAAGGTTTCCAGTAACTGGAGCAGTTGTTGGTGGTTGACCATATCGAAGGCTTTCGATAGGTCTAGAAAGAGCGCAGAGGATATTAATTTGTTATTGCGGTTGTAGTTGACTGAGTCAACAAAGGAGAGGAGAGCAGTGGTTGTGCTGTGATGGGGGCGAAAGCCATGTTGGGTGTTCGATAGGAGGTTATTTTGTGTGAGGTGGGTAATGAGTTGTTTGTGGACACAGCGTTCCATAATTTTGGCTAGGGGAGACAGTATGGCTATGGGTCTATAGTTAGAAGTGTCAGTGGAGGACCCTCCTTTATGGAGGGGGATGATATAAGAGATTTTCCAAATAGAGGGAATAGAAGCTTCAGAAATGGTCCGGTTGATCAAGATTGAGACAGGGTAGGCTATGGCGTCAGATGCTATTTGTAAGTATTTGGCTGGGAGCAAATCAGCCGCTAGGGTGGTTGGTTTAAGTTTTTTCAAAAGGGTACGAATATAGGAGGTGGAGGTAGGTTGTAGGTTGAAGGCAGTTTGGGTTGGATCTTTGGTTGGGGTTGCAACCGAGGGAGAAGTGGCAAGCTTACTGGCTGGACTGGATGGTCTCAGTAAAAAAAGAATTAAAGGAGTTGGCTATTTCAGTTGGATCTTTATCCATGAGTTTTTCAGGGGTGGGGGTAGTAGATTTACCTGGATGTAGGAGGTGGTTGAAACCAGCCCAGAATTTTTTAGGATTATACTGATGTTTGTCTTGGAGGTGACAGAAATATTGTTTTTTATCAGACATAACGGCTGCTTCGGTTGAATTTCTAAGCTGGAGGAACTTGATGCGATCTAGGGGGGTTTTTGTGGTTTTCCATTTGTTCCAGGCCTGGTCTCTGAGTCTAATTTTAGATTTAGTATCTTGTGTTAGCCAAGGTGCTATACGTTCCTTAGTTCTAGTAAGTTGCTTAGGAGCATGAGAATCGAGTATCTTGAGGAAAGTGTCATTAAAGTATGATACACTCTCATCTAAAGGTAGGGTTTTTAGGATGTGCCAGTTACAAGCCTTGAGATCAGCTAGAAATTGGTCTGGGACAAAATTCTTGCTGTTCCTTACTAATCTAGTTATGGGGGGATTTGTAGTTGGACATTTGTGTTTTATAATAAAGGTAGCAAGGTGGTCACTAAGGTCATTGGGAAGGGTCCCTGCGGTATAGTTGTTAGGATTCCTATTAGTAAGGATCCAGTCGATGATGCTCTCCTTTTGTTGGGCATGTCCAATTCTAGTGGGAGAAAGAATATTTTGGGAGAAACCATGTAAGTTAATGGGGAGAGGATTTGATTGAGCAGAGTAGAGAGACCAGTCAATATTAACATCTCCTAATATTATAGTTTCTTGGGGATAGTTGTTAGCGAGCCAACTAAGGGTTTGTTCAAGGTTTTCAACATTTTTGCCTGGTGGTAGGTAGGTTACTATGAGATTGATACTTTTTTGTCTGTTTAGGGATAGCTTCAGGGCAATCAGTTCCAGGTTAGGAACTTTTGGGGGTTGGAGTAAATTCATTGTGATGTTCAAGGAGTTCTTGAACATGACAGCTATTCCGCCGCCCTTTCTAGTTATTCGATCAGGATGTTATACCCAGGTGGGATAATTTCCTCATCCTTAGTGCTTGGTTTGAGCCAAGTTTCTGATAAACACATGATGTCGGGGGAGTGGGTTTCGAGCATGGCATGTAAGTTGTGGACTTTATTGTTGATGCTTCTTATATTAAGATGAAGCATAAGGAGGGAGTCCGCTGGGCTTCTGGCTGCATGGAGGAGGTTAGGGCCTAGGTCACTACTAGGGCCTGGGTTAGGGTGGATATCGCCGTCTTTTGTGATGGATTTTTTCAAATAATCAAGTATTTTTTGTAATCTAATTAGTAGTTTAAGATGGTCCCTTGTTGAGGATACTTTTGGGTGACGAAGAGTATGGTGAATACTTTTAGGGATCAGGTGAGTAGCAGGGTAGAGAGAGGGAGGGATGAGAGTAGTGGGATTATGGGAATGCAGGGAGGTCTGACCCTTGGGAAGGTAGACTCCTGTTAGGGCTTGGGTTTCATAGGTTGTTAAGAGATAAGGTAAAATAAGGAGTAAAAGTACAAGGGGGAGGGTGGTAAATGAATTTCTATCCATGGTGAGGGGTGAGGTTGCTGCGTGGATAGAGCTAGGGGAGTTACCTTGGGCAGTTGGTATGTAGAAAGCTGGAGGTAATAGTAGGGTGTGTTAATGGAGAGAGTTTGGTAGGTGGGCGGAGTAGTCTTAGTAATAGGGATGGGCAGAGAAATGGAGGGGGGAGGAGGGGACAGTTGTGATTGGGTAGTGGTAAGGGGGATGGGCTTGATGACCGAATAAATGTAGAGGTAGTGGGGGCGGGTGGGAATAGGGGGCAGGGAGGGGAGCGGAGCAAGCCCGAGCGTAGCGAGGGCGAAGCGGAGCGGGGACTACACCACAAAGATTTCCCTGGGTCTTAAAGGTAACCAGGTTCAATGGCAGCTTACTTAGTTTTATTTAGAAAGAACCTGCTTTCGTTTGGAGGTATTCTGCCTAGTTCCAGTAGCAGAATGCTAGATAATTAAACAAAACAGTAGGAAAAGGATAGTTCTTTACCCTGAGTCACTTGTTGGAATCAGAGGTATTTAGGTATTTAGAGTTGTATGTGCATTCGCACTGGTGGGGTCCTGTGGGGTCCTGTGCCACGCGGTGTGCGTCTGGCTTGGGGGCTACCCTGAGTCACTTGTTGGAATCAGAGGTATTTAGGTATTTAGAGTTGTATGTGCATTCGCACTGGTGGGGTCCTGTGGGGTCCTGTGCCACGTGGTGTGCGTCTGGCTTGGGGGCTACCCTGAGTCACTTGTTGGAATCAGAGGTATTTAGGTATTTAGAGTTGTATGTGCATTCGCACTGGTGGGGTCCTGTGGGGTCCTGTGCCACGCGGTGTGCGTCTGGCTTGGGGGCTACCCTGAATAAGGAAATGGAACCGTGCAGGCGGGTAGGTCTGTCCCTGGACTTTTCCTTGTGCAAAGAAATATCCAAGGAATTGTTATGGCTAGGCTTGTATAGGCCCTAGGGCCGATAGCTAGTACCAACCTATGAACCTATAATAGGTGGGAATTTTGCCTTTTCATCAAATGATTTGGAATCTGTGTTCTAATGATCCTTTCGTGCAAATACAGTAATACAAATTATGAAACTGCTTGAAATGTTATAATTTGCAGAAATTAGTTAGTGGTTGTAGAATATATACAATTAATAATCCAAGCAACCAAGACAAAAAGTGATACAAAGTAATTATTTTAGTCTGTCAGTTTGTAAAAGCACACAGAATATCAAATTATTACAACATTTCATCATTCAAGCAGATGAAGTGAACCTACACAGTTAGCAGTATAAAGTTACAAAAAATCATTGAGAAATGATATTTTAAAATTAAAAAAGATTAAAATTATTACATAAAGAGTCTTAGTCAGTGAAATATGTTTTAAAATAAAAAATAAGGTCATTAACATTAAACTGTCATTGCAGCAACCAGCCTGCCATCATTTGATCGTGGTAGTCAATAGACTGCACTGGGTCTAAAATTAAAAAATTCACAGATGGGTGCAGCATTTTGAGAATTATGTGACTACAATAAAGGTAACTTCAAATATTAGACCTTAGCCTATGATCTGATGATGTCAATTTTCATTCATTCCTCAACAATTGGTTCAGATCTGACCCTCAGATCTTACTCGGCCGTTATTTTCAGCTCATGGCCACTAACAAACTCTCAAGCTTCTCCCTTTCCCATAATGGTCTATCCCCTAATATATCTCAGATCTCGTTTGCCACTTTTGCATTCAGACATGGTCGCGGTGAGCTCTCGAGCTTAGTGTTCAAAATTAGAGATAAGTCATTATATTATTATTTCACTATCTAATTACTTTTTTGGGAGTTTATATAGTTCCTGCCTTAATACACTTTAGAGTAATTCTTTTTACCATTGTTGGTAATTATTTTTCTCTAGCTATCCCCATTTATACACTAATGTAGATTTCGATACCATTGTTGGTATCTCCTTTCCTGTTTCATTTTCTATTTACAAAAAAAGATTTTGTTTTTTCTTTTTCTCCTGCCTATAAAAATGTCTGAAAAACCATCTGGTTTTAAAAATTGCCAGTCATTAAGTTACTGCTCTCTGATGCTCACACCTTGTGCATTTATTGTCTGGATCCTGAACATCTTCAAAAAGATTGTGATACATGTAAATCTTTTAATCCTCAGGCTATTGTGGACCATAAGAACAAGCTAATTTTAAAAGACTTGCTTCCTTCAGCCCTCTCAGAGGCATTTTCTTGGGGCTCAAACTCCAAATCTGTGTCTAAGGACCAATCCAGAAAGCCTTTGGATTTGTCGGGCTCCTCCACCCCTTCCTCAGATCCACTGGTGGGGCCTCCAAGGAAGAAACAAAAAGTCAGATATGAAGACTGCTCCTTCACCAAAGCCAGTGTCAGACATAAAACTGGCTTCCTTGGATCCTGTATTATTGGATTCAAAGCCTTTACCCAGGACCAGATATTCTTCCTCAATTGATTTGGTACCCTGTCGGATCCCATCTCCATATTTAGATTCTCACCAGCATTCCATGTCTCCCTCTGTGACCTCATCATCTTGTTCCTCCAGAAGTCTGACCAAAGTTGATGTGGATAGAATGATGAGGATGTTTTTCTCAGGACAGATTCAGATGGGAGTTCTTCCGGCTCCTACTCCTTTGGGTCAGGAAGCCCTCCACAGTTCTACACCAACAATCTCAACTTCTTCTCTGATCTGATTCATTGTTTTGGAGCCCTTGGATCTCAGTTTTCTGGGACCATCTGGGTTAGATCCAAAGATCATAGTATCTTTGCCTCCAAGGAGCCTGATGACTCTCGGAGCCAAAGTGTCCCTGTTGGATCCAAGGTGTTGGAGTCAACTACGAAGTTATCAGAGCTGTCACTGCCCCTTGGATCTTCAGCACTGAATAGCTCTGCTCTGACCTCTGCCTTTAGTGGACTGTCTTTGGGGCAGGGGGAACCAATGAGCGGATGCTTGACTTCTCGGCTCCATTGACTTCCTTCTCCCTGGGGCCTTCCACTTTCGAGGTAGTGGAGAGAGTGTTTTTTGCTTCTGCAGGATGGACAGTTACTCCACTCTCTGATCTCCTCTCTGGATCCCATATGTCTCTGTGTCTGGAGCCTCATTACTCTATTCCACAGGGACAGCCAACCCAAAGCCTCCAAGCTATCCAGCAGGCTGTTACCATTTCTTCCAATACTTCTCTGGAGCACCCCACTGAAGAAATCCCTAGGAAGAGAAAGTGCAAGAGGAGGCACTTGGACTCCCTTCAGGAGTCCGTCACTGAAGATACTGATTTTGATGAGGGGAAAGGGTCCCCAAGATCACCACCTGATGAAGTTTCATTTGGAGACATCCTAGAGATCTTTAAGTAGAGTGGTGATTGGTCTACTGATAATCTTTCCCAAGAAGAATCAGTATTCCTGGAGAAGTTTGGGTCTTGCCCATCTACCTCCTGAGTAACTACCCCCCACTGATGAACTCATTGACTTGATCTCTGGGCTGGCGTGGAAGGAACCAGACATGGTTGAGCTGATCCCCAAGAGACCAGACTGGATTTTGGCACCACTACAAGGAAAGGAATTTTGGAGGAAGGAATACCGGTATATGTCATGGTCATGGTGGCAACCATCAGGAAGGAACTCAGAACAGAGCTCTGGTATCCATCTCCCTAACAGCGAGTCAAGTGCATGTAACAGATTTGAGAAGCATGTTTATGCTTCAGTGACATTTGCACTCAGATCACTGAATTATTTGGCACACTTCACTTGAATTCAGAGGGATCTGATTAAGGAACTCTCCATATCCCTCACTGGGACCTGTACTTCTCAGGCTCAGACATCTATGGCCTCACAGTTGGCTACCCTACAGTCGATTACTAATTTGTCTATGAGGCTCATTTCACTTGCAGCTGAAGGTATGTCAAGGGCTGCAGATTCAGGCATTTCCATTAGGAGGCATGCCTGGATGTGCTTGTGTGACTTTGCAGAGCTCTTCAAATCTTCTTTTGCAAATGCACCTTTTGATGGAACCTCTTTGTTTGGCCCTAAGGTAAAAGACACACTCTCCAGCTGTGAGCAAGATGGAAAGACCATCTCTGCAGTGGGAATATTTTTTTTGACTCAAAGAACCTTTTTCAGGAATCAACGAGGATGTCAGAAAATGTGGTTCAGAAATTCCCAGGGTCCTTTCCAAGATCCATGTGAAGATAGTTCCCCCAGGGGCGAGGGGGGACTTGAATGGAAGACACTGCCCATGTGGCAGAGGAGACCTGCAGAACCAGGGTCCAAATATTCCTTCTACTACAGACCCTACCATAGCTCCTGAATAGAGGCCTGATTGTCTACCTCTGGATGTAGTTAGGTGTCATTTTTCCCTGCATGCCTGGCTAGACATTACAAAAGATACAAGGACGCAGAAGATTATTTTCTGAGGTTATATAATTCCCTTTTCTCTACCCCAACAGTAAATAAAATTTCCGATGTTCCACCCAGTCAGAGGAAAGCAGCAGCTCTAGAAATAAAAAAAACTGCTAGAGAAAAATATCATCCAAGAGGTCCCCCAGACCAGAAATAATCTGGAACTTACTCAAGATTCTTTTTAGTGCCACGGAAAACAGGGGATTGATGACCAATTTTGGACTCAGCAATCTGAACAAATTTGTTCAGTATACCAAGTTCTGGATGGTCCTGATTCAGTCTATTTTGGCTTTCCTGCAGCAGCATAACTGGATCTGCTCAATAGATCTTCAGGATGTGTACTGTCACTTAGAAATGAACAGGCAATCCAGGAGATTCCTACTGCTCTGGCTGGGAACCAGTCATTACCAGTTTAGGGGTCTGCCCTTTGGCCTCACCACAGCCCCCAGGGAGTTCACCAAATGCATGGCAGTAGTAGCAACTCACTTGAGACTGTAGGCATTCCGAGTGTTTCCAAACTTAGATGACTGGCTCATAATTCCTCCAGTCAGGCATCAACTGATGAAAATTCGAGGCCAGATACTCCCAACTTGCTCCCTTCTGGAGAGTACCATAAATTACAACAAATCTCAGTGAGAACCATATCATACATTGGAATTAAAAGGAGCAAATTTCAACACAGTATCCCCTGACAGCCTCTCTTCCTTTTCCGAGGTTGCAGACTATCTGATTCCAAGTAAAAAATGCAATGAAAATCACTCTTGGATTTTGTCACTGCAGGAAAGCTAGTCTTGGCTGAAATAATGCACTTAAAAGATAACAGATGAAGAGAAGACTTAAAAATATGCAGCTTACAAGTGAAACACCTGAAACCAGTCAAGTGAATTCCACAAGTGAACGTTATAAGACATATTTTATCTCACAAAAATACAGAAAACAAAAGTAAGACAATGGCATTTGATGTGTATGGTTGAAGACAGCAAGAAGTTAGCAGTGAAAATCTTGAAGGTACCACTAGTAGTGCATATGGGGAAGGCATATTGATATCAGCCAGAAAAGAGAGTATGTAGAGAAATCACTAGAGAACTGAAAAAAATATTGGGAGAACAAAAAAGAAAGGGTATACTGGGACAAGGTGCATTTACCTAAAGAAAAGGGTGAGATGGGGATGACACACTTGGGAGTTATAATATAAGGCCACTCCTTTGAGACATCATATAGATGAAAACTTGTGAGTTATAATATAAGGCTACTCCTTTGAGACATCATATAGATGAAAAACAACCATATTAATTGGAAAAGGGTGGTGCTAAATCAGGAAAGTGTTGGCCAAGATCAGCATTGGGGGTGTGAGACACTTCAAAGGCAGGCTGAGCTAAGCTGTGGAGATACATGAAACAAAGTATGGGAAGCATGTTAGCATTGACAGAAATGGAGCCCTGGCTTGGTGAGATATTGCGCATAAGGTATATAAACAATGTTTTGGGAACTGTTTATGAGGGGAGTTGAGAGTAAGCCATGGGAGAGTTGAAAAATGAAATTAATATACTGGTGGGCGACTATGTAAGCTACATGAGCTTGGTGCTAGAATTGAGAAAGTTAATGAGAAACCATACAGAAGGTAACATTCAGCCACCTCTTGTGGACTTCAGCATAGAGTCCAAGACATATCTTGCAACATCAAAGAGAGTGTTGGCCTATAGGAAAATACTGGACTTAGAAAATGTATCATATATAGGGGTGAGGCAGGGGTGGGGTGATATATTTGATATTCCCCTGAATAATAGGCTAGCACAGATCTTTCCCAAGGTTCCTGAGTCCTGTCAGAGATGTGAAGAGGAGCAGCAGGCACCTGAAAGCATGTTTCCTAAGACTCTAGGGAACTACAGGAGTATGAAGGGGAACTGAACAAACTATTAAAGGAGCATACAGGAAAAGGGAATTGCTTGAGTAAAGAGCTGTTTCAGTTACACAGCTTTAAAGTCAGTATGCCAAGACATATTCAGTCTCTCGTGGGTTTAAGTTGTAGCAGAAATGCTATAACTAAAAAGTTAAAGATGAAGTCTGACTAGGGGAAGTTTTATATTGGTGACATAGAGGTGAAGTGTGCATAGAAGGGTAGAAGCCAATTGATACATAAACAATAGAAACTCTGGAATGACAAAGTAGACTGTAGTAGGTAGAGTATACATGGCAGCCTGGGGAGAACGAGAGCTGTTAGAAATTTGAATACATGATAGAAACTGAAGTAGGTGAACAAATGCTGACTGTGCATCCTTGTAGAAAATAGACAGCTTGGTTGACTTCACAAAGTAGATGCTATAAATTAAAGGTTGTTGTCTAATGGTTTTATTGTATATACAGTAAACTCTCAGTTAACCAGAACTCAAGCAACCAGAACTCTCAGGCAACCAGAACTCCCAAGCAACCAGAACAAAAAAAAATTGAAGAAATACAGTACAGTTTTCAAGTGTTGCACTTTCTGTCCCCTCGCAGAAACATACCTTACGTTTTTAGAGTTTTAGTGTTTTAAAAAGGAATATAGGAATACATTCCCTCTCTCCTGAAGCTAAGAACAAGTCAAACCAAACAAATAGTATAGGGTACAGTATTAGTCAGGCCTGTTTTAATAGTAACTCTCATGCAACCAGAAACTACAGATGTGTTGTTGTCCTATCTTCCTTTCATTCTTACCAGGATGAGTTTGGATATGATCCTCGGATCTGACTCGGCCTTATATACAAGCTTGAGGTATTCCACTAGCTCGTGGCTAAATCCTATCCTGGCATGCACTAGGAAAGCTCCCCAGATCTTGTTTGCCGCTAAACAAGATTGGGTGCTCGTTCTGCTGGCTTTGGCTGAGTATACTCTTGTTTATTATCACTATTGTTGGAAATTGCTTATTCTTAATTATTATTATTAACATAGATAACTAGTTTGGTGCTAGTTTGTTATTTCTGCTTTGTTCTGCCTATTTTTCTGCTGTTGGCTGTCATCTCCTGCCTAGGCCTTATTGTCCCTATCCCGACCTCCACCTTAACACTCTTGATAGCCTGTTTTAGTTAGAGGGCTCTTCTTATCTTTGTTTTTCTCTGTTTTAAAAACTGTTGAAAAACAGTTTGTTTAAATTAGAGAACTGTTCTACCCTTAGCCCGTTTAAGTTAGAGGGGTTCCCCTTTCTTTCAGTCTTCCGGGCATAGCCCATTTAAGTTAGAGGGCTGTACCCTCCTTTTTTCCTCTCTCTTACAATTATAGTTGATTGTTTAACTATTGTGGTGGTGTTTGTTGTCAAAAAAAAAAAAACTGCTCTAGCTTTTTTTGTGTTACTAAACCTTGTCCAGGATGTCTTCTAAAGATTCAAAACCCTCTGGTTTCAAAAAATGTGAAAAATGTGGACAGAAAATGTCCCTAACTGATAGACACACTATTTGTGTCTATTGCCTAGGACAAGGGTTCCCAAAGTGTACGCCGCAGCGCCCTGGGGAGCCACAGCTTCCTCACAGGGGTGCCGCAAACTAATAAGCTTAGCTGCAAAATAAACCGCGAACAGTTCACGGTTTATTTGGCAGTTAAGCTTATTAGTTCGCAGCGAACTAAGTCTAGACCTACACTGTAGCTTTTTAGCAGAACTGGCATCAAGTATAGCAGCGGCCCCCACCCATCAGGCCGTGGACCAGTACCGGGCCGTGAAGCACTTGGAACCGGGTCGTCAGGTAAGTGAATACCTGTATGACTGTGTGTGTGTGTGTGTCTGTCTGCGTGTGTGAGTGAATGCGTGCATGAAAGCAAAAGAGTCTGTGTGTGTGTGAGGGAGATCGGGAGAGTGAGAGAGATGTGTAAGTGAATGTAGGAATGAATGAAGAAGTGGCTGTGTGTGTGTGTGTGTGTGTGTGTGTGTGTGTGTGTGTGTGTGTGTGTGTGTGTGTGTGTGTGTGTGTGTGTGTGTGTGTGTGATTGGGAGAGTGAGAGTGATGTGTGAATGATTGCAGGAATGAATGAGGAAGTGGCTGTGTGTGTGTATTTGTGAGATCGGGAGAGCGAGAGCAATGTGTGAATGAATGCAGGTATGAATGAAGAAGTGACTGTGTGTGTGTGCATGTGTGAGATCTGAAGAGTGAGAGGGCTGTATGAATTAATGCAGGTATGAATGAGAAAGTGACTGTGTGTGTGTGTGTGTGTGTGTGTGTGTGTGTGTGTGTGTGTATGTATGTGTGAGATCGGAAGAGTGAGAGGAATGTATGAATGAATGCATAAGTGGGTGTGGCGTGTGGGTGTGACGGACAGATGAATGAATGCAGGTATGAATGAGGAAGTGACTGTGTGTGTCTGATCGGGAGAGAGAGAGCGATGTGTGTGTGAATGCAGGTATGAATGAGGAAGTGACTGCGTGTGTGTGTGTGTGTGTGTGTGTGTGTGTGTGTGTGTGTGTGTGTGTGTGTGTGTGTGTGTGTGTGTGTGTGTGTGTGTGTGTCACGGGGGGAGAGAGTGAAGAGTGAGAGTGATCCCTGGCAGCAGCAGCAATGAGGTCTGTGCAAGTCAGGACCATACCACTGGACCCATACCTCTCATCCTCTTAGGTCAAGAAATCTGGACAAAGCCAAAAATAGTAGGGTACAAAGGCACAAAATAGGGACACTTTTAAGTACTGCTCTCACAAACTTAGAAAGTTGATAGAAATGCAGGTTTTGCATTAGCATGAATTTTTTGAAGGGTATGAAGTATGAAACTCAACTGTCTGTTATTATTTTCTGACTTCAACCTCAATGATCTCCCAGTGATTTGCCAGAAAACAACAATTTTATGAGAAAAAGACCAAATATATGAGGCAAAAATCTGGACATTCTACAAAAATCTATACAGTTGAGAGGTATGCTTGACAGAGCCAACTAATAGGGACAGAGTTTAAATATTGCTCTTATAAACTTAAAGTTAATAAGGTTGCCATTAGATTTGCTTACTTCTCAACCATAATAGATCAGTGTTATGCTGTTAAGCAAAATTTACACTTTTTTTCTGGTAATTGTCTTTTTATTGTACTTTTGAGCTTTTCTCCCCAGGTCTCCTAGTCCAGTTGGGCAGCCTCATTAAACAAATGTCAAATAAATAAATAAATAAATTATGCATTTTAAGCACGCTGCGGGGGGGGGGTGCCTTGGAAAACCTGGATTCAGCAAGGGAGCCAAGAATCAAAAAAGACTGAGAACCACTGGCATAGGAGTTGTCCATTTCCAGGAGTCTTGTCCCATTTGTCATTCATTTAATCACAGGGCTCTCCTGGAAAGGAAAAATAAATTGATACTGAGAGATCTCTTAAAAAAACCCTTCTTGGAAGCAATACAAAAGGTTCGGGTTCATCAAAGTCTGACCAGTCTCCATCTTCAAGATCTGACAAGTCTGGAAAGAGATCTTCCTCTTCCAATGCTCCATCGGAGCCTTCCAAAAAGATTTCCAAAATGTTGACACTGGATCCTAAGGCTGTCAGATCAAAAAATCTACTGCTCCTGCACCATCATTCTCAATGCTGGTGGAGTTCGGGTTCTGGAGCTAGTCCCCTGTCTTGGAGCCATTCTCCCCTACTCTAAGATCACCTATACTCCAATCTTCCAAGTCTCCAGGCTCCTCCACTCGATCTTCCAGGAGCCTATCCGATGATGACATGGATCGAGTCATACAGAAGCTATTAAGGACACCAACTCTGGCCAAGCTGTTATCAGATCCAATCCTGAGGGCTTTGGATCTGACCACATCCTTCCCTTCTGCTTTGATTCCTTCTCTGATCCGACTTTGGACTTTGGAGCCAGAATGTTCGGAGCTGATATTGGTGGAACCATTGGACCCGAGACCTATTATGGGATCTTCGGATTGGACCATTGCTCTGGCGTCCTCAGCTCCATTGGAACTTGAGGAGTCTAGGAGCCGATGCTCTCAGGTCGGGTCGGGGGAGATAAGTCAGATTGGACAGTTGTCGGATCCGAACTTTCCTCTCAGTGCATTGGCTCGGGTGAGCTCGGCTCCTACCTCAGCCTTGGAGCCATCTTCCTTGATTCCGAGAGTTCCCTTGGCTTCTTTGGATCCAGGGATTCCCTCAAATCAGCGACAGTGGGCTTTTGAGGTGATGAGGAGAGTGCTGTCTCCACAGGCAGTTCTGCTGTTATCTGTAGACATTCTTCCCCCAAAGGCAGCAATGTCTGCCTCTATACCTTTGCATCCACAGGGATGCAGAGATCCTAGGCCTCAGGATGCCCCACAGGGTGCCCCCCACTCTTCTGAAACCTCTACAGAATACCCCTCTGAAGTGTTCCCTCAGAAAAGGTTATGTAAGAGGAAGCATTTAGACTCCCCAGAAGAGTCCATCACTTCTGATACTGACTGCGATGAAGCTGAAGGGTCCCTATGGTCATATCCTGATGATGTCACCCTTTGGAGACATCTTAGAAATAATTAAACAGAGAGGTGGCTGGAAGTCCACCAACCCTTCAGCAGAGGAGTCCATCTATCTTTAGGTCTTTGGATCTAACCCTTCCTCCACTTGGGTGTCACCACCTTTCGATGAACATCTGGATTGAGTTTCTTGAAAGGTGTGGGAGTCTCCAGATTCAGTGGAACCTGTTCCTTGGAGGACAAATAAATTCATCATATCCCCCTCAGACAAAAGCTTTTTAACTAAGGGAGTTCCAGTAGATGCTATGGTGGTGGCGGCAGCCACCAAGAAGGAACTCTCAGAGACATCATCTTCTGTTCATCCACTGACCAAGGAGTCTCATACAATGGACAGATATGGAAAGCACATTTTTTCTTCAGTGACATTTTGCTCTCAGATCGCTGAATTACCTGACCCACTTTACTAGATTACAGAGAGATCTCCTGAAGGAGTTAGTAGATACTCTCCAAGGTTCAGTAGCTGAAGGGGTGTCAAAGAAAGTTTTCTCTGAGTTCTCTACCTTAAATTCCATTGTCAACTCCTCCATGAGACTGATTTGTTATGCAGCAGATGGAGGAAGTAGAGCAGTGGGTTCAGGAATTTCCCTAAGGAGACATTCTTCGATGCACTTGTGTGACTTCACTGAACCTTTAAATCTCCTTTTGTGAATGCCCTGTTCAATGGCTCATCTCTGTTTGGGCCCAAAGTCATGGAAACACTAATCAGGTGTGAAGAAGAAGGAAAGACCCTCTCTGCCATAGGAGTCCATTTTTCCCCACCTATGAGACCATATCCCAAAGGTCAGAAAGGAAGTGGAAAAATGTGGTTCCGAAAATCCCAGAGAGCTTTCCAGGACACATGTGGTGAATCTTCCCCCAGGGGCAGAGGGGGAAGTAGTAATGGAAGATGCCAACCACGCAGCAGAGGGGATCTGCAGAATCAGGCTGACAGAAAATCTTTCTTTGGTAAGCCTTTTCAGCTCTCCTGAAGGGAGGCCTACCTGTCCATCTCTGGAGGTATTCAGGGGTCACTTATCTTTGTACCCAGAAGCCTGGCTACAAATGACAAAAGACAAGTGGATACAAAGAATCATATCCAGAGGTTACTCCATAGCCTTTTCCTCCCCCGTCCCAAACATAAAAAAGATCCCAAACATTCCACCCAGTCAGAGGAAACAGGCAGTGCTAGAAATTCAAAAGTTGCTATACAAAAGAGTCATCCAAACAGTCCCCGGAGACCAAATAGGATCCGGAACTTTACTCACGATTCTTTTTAGTTCTAAAGAAAACATGGGACTTGAGACCAGTTCTGGATCTCAGTAATCTAAACAAATTTGTAAGAAAGTCCAAGTTCTGGATGGTAACACTGCAGTCAGTAGTCCCTTTTCTAGGGCAGGAATATTGGATGTGCCTGATAGACCTCCAGGATGTGTACTACCACATAAGAATGGAGAGGTGGTCCAGGAGACATCTGAGCTTTCGGCTGGGAGCCAGTCACTATCAGTTTCGGGCTCTGCCCTTTGGCCTCACTACAGCCCCCAGAGTGTTCACAAATGTATGGCAGTATTCGCGGCTCACTTGAGGTGCCTAGGATTCCGGATGTTTCTATATTTAGATGACTGGCTGCTAACCTCCACCACCGAGCATCTACTAATAAAAGTGAGAGACACAACCTTGCAGAGTAGAATTGGATACAAGTATGATGGCCAAACTTCCTCCAGAAAGAGTGCAAGTGCTATGATGTCAGATTTTAAATATTCTTACAAAGAATAAAGCACATGCAAGGACAGTCCTAAAAGTTTTGGGGACCATGGCAGCAGCAATAACCTTGATCCCATTAGCACATCTGCACATGAGAATTTTCCAGTGGCTGCTGTCCACTCAGGGGTTGATGCAGGAACTGCCTATGTCCCACAAAATACTGAAAACAGAATCTTGGAAAAAAAAAACTTTGTTGGTGGCTTTACTCTACTCATGACGCTAGGTCAACCATTTATACTTTCCCATTAGTTGCAGTGACCACGAATGCCTCTCATGGTGGGGGGTGGCATTATCTAGGAAAGACAGTCCAAGGCACTTGGCAGGATCACAAGGCCCATTTGCACATCAATGTCCTAGAAATAAGAGCAGTGCTTCTAGCATTGCAAGCATTCCAGGACTTTCTTCCCCTGAGAACTATTGCAATACAGACAGACAACATGTCAGTTGTATGGTACATAAACAAACAAGGAGGAACCAGATCTTACCCCCCTTTGTCGAGAGGCCCTGAGAGTATGGCAGTGGGTGACCTCCTCCCAATGCTTTCTGATAGCAATGCACATCCTGGGGAAATCCAACATGATAGCAGACAGACTCAGCAGAGCAATTCTGATGCCTCGCGAGTGGCCCCTAAAACAGGTAGTAGTGGAAAAGATTTTCTGCAAATGGGGCCAGCCTTGCTGTGACCTTTTTTGCAACATCCATAAATGCCAAATGCAGCAGCTACTTTGCCCTTTTCCCCCCTCTAGGAGAGCCACCAAGGGATGCACTTGTCCACGGTTGGCCCTCGGATCTCCTCTACACCTTTCTTCCCTTCCCATTAATACCCAAAGTTCTGGAGAAAGCCAATTTCTAGTGAAAGGACTTGATACTCATCGCCCCATATTGGACTTGTGAAATCTGGTTCTCCTTCCTGTGGCCTCATCTTTGGGAGGAGCTTTGGTTCTGGACCCAATTCCAGACCTTCTGACTCATGAGTCAGGAACACTCCACCCTTCACTTCAGACTCTCAAATTAACCCCAATTCCAACCATAGCCAGGTTTCCTAACCTCTCTTCATCAGTTAAACACATCCTAATATTTTCACATATGGCTTCAATGAGAAAGATATGTCAAATAAAATGGAAACGATTCTCATTATGGCCTTCTCGTTATCATATTGACCTGTTTTCTGCCCCAGTAAATTTTATACGAGAATTTCTGACAAAACTATTCAATAAAGGCGCTGTCGCAGCTATTAGAGTTCAGCAAACAGCAAGATCCAATTTACATTTAGGTGAATCAGGCCTCAATATTATGTCTCACAGACTATGCAAAGCCTTTCTTAAAGGTACCTTGTTATAAAGACGACTTATCAAAGACCCTCCAGCACCATGGGAATTTTGTCTTATCTCATTTAATTTTTCCCCCGTTTGAGCCAGCATCATCTTGCAAACTCAAATTCATGACATGGGCAACTATTCTCTTGATAGCAATTACCTCTATTAGAAGAGTGTCAGAGCTGCAAGCCTTGTCAATAAAGCCCGCCTATTTACTGTTCCATAGAGACAGGGTCCAATTACGAACAAACCCTTCCTTTTTGCCAAAAGTATGTTCAGAATCAAATTTGAACCAATCCATAGAGCTGCCAGTCTTTTATCCAAATTGTGAGAATAAGGTAGAATACATGTTACACCAACTGGACGTGCATAGACAATTACATTTCTATTTGCTAATTAATAATTAATTAATTAATTAATTAATTAATTAATTAATTAATTAACTAATATTTACTATTGACTAAAGACTTCAGAAAATCTGGCCAACTATTTATATCTTGTTCAGATTCAAAGAAAGGTTTTCCAGTCTCTAAAGTTACACTTTCAAAATGGCTTTCAGATTGCATAGCCTTTATCTATAAATCTCAAAACAGATATCTTCCCCATAGAGTTAAAGCTCACCCTACAATAACCATTGCAACCTCTTCCACCTTTCTGGCTAGACTACCAATTTATACCATTTGTGTTGCAACAACATGGGCAGGGCCACATACCTTTATCACTCATTGCAAAGTCGATTTGGCCTCCAGGAGCAGGGCCTGTTTTGGTTCCATGATCCTGAAGAATATTCTCCCTTGAGCCACCCAACAAAGATGTGCGAGGGATGCTGTCCCATCCTGGTAAGAATGAAGGCGATATAGAACAACAACACACAAAGAAGTTATGTTCTCACCATAACGTTCCATGTGCGTTGTCCGTCTTTGTCTTCATTCTTACATTTCACCCTCCATCCCCCGGCCTATTTACTTCTGGAAGACCGAGTTGGTCATTATTCCCTGACCGTCTTTATTGCTCTCTAAGTTATTAAACTGCCTTTGTTTTGTATTCTATTATTATAACTGCAAACAAGCTCTGGGGAGCTTTTCTAGTGCATGCTGGGATAGGGTTTAGCCATGAGCTAGTGGAAGACCTCGAGCTTGTATATAAGGCCGAGTCGGATCTGAGGATCGGATCCAAACCCATCCTGGTAAGAATGAAGGCAATGATGGACAACACATATGGAATGTTATGGTGAGTACATAACTTTTTATCTGGCATCTACCAATCCCCATGGGTGCCAGTTAACTGAGAGTTTACTGTAGTTTTATAATGTTTAACTGTGTATAGAAGATACATATTTTTATGGACCAAATTCTCACATAGAATTAATGTATGCATAGGGTTTGGTAACACAACAGGTGTAGTCTGAGAGTATAATGGAAAACAAAACTACATTTGAAGTTAAAAGGCAAAATTCTGCTGGAAAGCAGAGTGGGGATAAATTCATAAATGGCTTAAATCTGTAGTGTGGTTAATTATCAAAAGAAATTGAGAGTAGTGCTTCATTGCATCTCCCTGTTTCTGGGCTATGACCAGCTCTTATTGACCCTAAGATTGTAGTGAACACCGAGCTGGTCGGCACTGGGGGGAGTACTCATGTGCCCTATATTCAAGAATCCTACAAAAACTGTATATAGACGTCGGCAGTAGAAAGTGTGGGGAAACAATAACTATGGTACTACTGAGGTTCATAAAACTGAAAAGGTTGATACTATAAGGTTCATTACCAACATTGTACACACTTTAAGATGTTGTCTGTTCTAGTTTTATGATATGGAAAATTTGTAAAAATGGTTTGGTTCTTCAATAAAGTTACAATTAATTAAAAAATACAGACAACAACTGTTATAACTTAAAGACTTTGCTTTCTAGAAACTTGCGAAAAAATACAGAAACAAGCTACAATGCTGTGCAGGACTTTTTGTATCATAGAATGGTGAACGCCCTGTCTGAAACATAAAGCTCTCTAACAAAATGGTACAGGATTGTGCAAAAACCATTGCATTTATCCTGCTCCATTGCATCCCAACTATTTATCTTATGCTAATGATTGCATCCCTGTTAGAGTGTGCCATTTCCAAACTTGATAATAGTGCTGTACATGCTGGTCCCATGGCAAAAACTACAGCACTTCAGTGGAATACAGACAACCAGTGTAATAGCATTGGCTGCAGCAATCCCCCTGCTTCCTCCCCTACTGGTATATTGTTCAGTAGATAGAAATGCACAACTTACAAATGCTGACAGAACATAAATCCCACCTGTATATCCATTGATATGCAGAAAAATCTCAAAATAACACTGGAGATCTGTACAATGCAGGCAAAATCACTTCTCCAACCCATGACCCAAGTGAACTCCTCTCTGTCCAGCTACTTCACTGTACTTGTACTGAGCACATAGTATGCCTGCATAATCACACTACAAAAGAAACTTCTATCTTCATTTGCATAACTACAAAAGAAGCAAAACATCCAGTTAAAATCTATTCAAGTAAGCACATATGTCTGACAACTGCTGCTGCAAATGTTAACATAATCACACTACCAAAGGAACTTCTACATTTGCATTCCATTTCAGTTGCAGAAGTGCAAAAGAAGCAATACCTTCAGTTAAAATGTATGTGAGGCAGTTTCCAAGAATCAAACTAAACTTAATTATTTTCCCTCACTTCTGCATCAGTGTCTTCTATACTCTTGTATTGAATCTGCTGGAGAGACATCCCCACCCAAGCCCACAGGCCTTATACTGCTGAAAGCGAAGCTAAATTAACACATTAGCATTTTTAAAAGCCCTTAATAAAATTAAATCTTGTGACTTACATCCGATATTTAGAGTTCAAAGACCATGTCTTTGTATCCATAAACATTTTACCTCATTGATTATATTTGGTGGTAAACCATCTGTTGGGAGGGGGGGTGAGTAACTGCAAGCCATCGAAATATTATATTTGGTGGTAAACCATCTGTTGGGAGGGGAGGTGAGTAACTGCAAGCCATCGAAATACCTGATTGGTCCTAACCTCATCTTAGTTGTTCTCCAACTACTTATGCCTGTGTGGCTACAAATTCCAAATCACTTCTCTACCCCATGACCCAAGTGAGCTTGTCTCCATCCATCTGCTTCATTCTATTGTAAGGCACAGTGCATGGGCAACTATTCTCATGGTCTATTATAAATGTCCTATACTATGCTAATGCATTAACCACTAACATTCTTATATTCATGGACTAAGTCCTTCCCAACAGATAGTTTTCATATGCACATAAGCACATACACCAAGTGTAGGCCCCGCTTGGGCTCCACTTTGCTCCCCGACCCTTCCCCCAATTCCCACCCACCCCACTATGTCTACATTTATACTATGCAGCCACAACCACACTAAACCCCTCCCATGTAGCCCTAAAGATTTTGCCATCATTTAACTCATTACTCATCACTCCTAGCTGTAGCTCAACCTTTCATCACTACTTCCTTGTTACTTCCCATGTATATATAACTACTAACTGTTTTCGCACCTCTTACATACTTTCTGTCTATTCCATCATCAAACATATATTACTTGCACAGCCCACAAGTTTTCTCCAGTGGAACTTATCCTATATCTATCACTCCCAAATTAGGTAACAATAACAGTGTGAATTGCTTAACTTTAGTTATGAATCTACTACTGCTATGCCTCAGCCACCTCACCTGTTACCAAAGGCACCAAATTCACACTATCATCTCCCCAATTAAGTACCTACCAGATAAACCTATTGCACCTAAAGCTAATAACATAACAGCCAACATATATCAAGACACACTGTACCTGTATTCCAAACTTAAACCACTCAACGTACCATCAAGTAAACTTAAAATAACATCCCCTGCTAGAAGAACACTAAAGAAATATCTAAAAACACTATTCCAATGCATATCAATCCTAACCAGTGGCGATATTCACCATAATCCAGGTGCAATAAAAGTCATCTTAAAAGAAAACAAAGTCAGTAGTACTGAACAAAATCAAACAGCAACTTATCCATCTAACAGTAGTCAACTAACTTTCATTACTCTAAATGCTAGAAGTATTTGTAATAAAATCACAGAACTCCATGCTTGGATAGCTGTTCAAAAACTAGTACCCTAGCCATAACAGAAACATGGCTACAACCAAATATTAGCAACACCAAAATATTGCTACCATACTATAACATAATTAGGAATGATCAAACTAAAAGGAAAGGCTGTGGTGTACCAATTATATACCCAGATTATCTCAGGCTAATCCCTTATAATGCCCCGATACCACAATTCAGTAATGCAGAACTTCTTATCACTTTCCTCAGATTAAACAAATGCGAACAGAGCTGTATCATTACCTTATATATTCCCCGAGGCAATGATATCAGTATATTAGAACACATTCCACACTGGACCTCAACTTCTATCCCTCATGAAACAGTCATACTAGGAGATGGTAATATTAATTGGATTGATGTTATATCTACCTCCCCTAAATTTAGCATACATTTTTTTGGATACGAACTCCAACATACTTTAGCAAAAACTCAAATTCCATACAAGACTGGATCTTAGTATCTGATCCCACTAAATTTACCTGATTTGGCACCCTATCAGATCCCCTCAGTGACCATCTCCCTGTCTTTACCAAATATCACACACAACATCCTCCAAAACAGCAAATTATAAAACACTATTCCTAACACAACAAATTTTAGCCCTCAGTTATTCAACAGTATTCTCTCCTCAATAAACTGGAATATACTAAGAAATATCCCACTAGATGATGCTGTTGAGAAACTGAACTCAGTATTTCTTAACACCTTAAACAAAATGTCATGCCCCAGAAATAAAAGAAAAACAAGAGATGTGCCCTGGTTAACTAACACTATAAGAAGACTAATGCAAACTAGACACAAAGCCTGGAAAAATTGGTAGACAAACAAAACCCAACAAAACCTCCAACAATATAAAATTTTATTAACCAGGCCAAAAGACAGATAATCTCTGACAAAATACATACTTTAGCAAACCCCAAAACAATTGCAAAGCCAAGCCCAAGAAATTCTAGTCAACCATCAAGAAAATACTGCAACCAGGGCAAAAATATAATCCCAATCCATGTCCAAACAACACACCTCTGGACACTTAATGCCTACTTTGTAGACAGCATAACATCTATTACAAAACAATTTAGTCATAGTACTGCAGCTCACAAACAACTATTACCTCATCATTTACATTTCAACCAGTATCTACAGCCTATATAAAAAAAATCTTAAGCAAACTACAAATCTACTCTGCCTCTGAAGATAATCTATCCAGTGAATTCCTTTAAAATAACTGCAAGTTACCCCATATCCATACACATAAAAAGCAAAGGAGAGTAGCAGTGCTGAAATTGAATTTATCCTCAAGTCTTGGTGAGTACCTTTGTGAGGTGGACCCTGTTTTTCACAAAATCTCACCAAGGCGACACTGATATATAGACTGTATTTATATAGCATATATTATGGACAGAAGTAAGTTAAAAACAATAAGAGATATCTGGGTTCACAAGACCCAGGATAAAAAAGTGCCCAATCCTGGTAGGTGCACTGGTGCCAGGACTGGAAAAAATGACAGTATAGAATCCTCAAAATACAGAAACATTTCTACAATGGGGCCAGGCCAGGTCCAGGGGGAAGATAGCCCCCCTGTTGCAGAAGGGATTAATAGTCCACAAAAATCACAAAGATTGATTGGCCAAAGAAAAGCCATAAAGATAACACAAGTGGACTATTGAGGATAAGAAAGAAATTATGTATTGTTACTATTATGTAAAAAGCCCAGAATTTCCAGACACAAGATATACAAAATGATTAAGAGAGAAATTAGAGGAAAGAAAAATAGTTCCGCAGGAAAAACTGTCAGAAGCTTCAAATACAAATGTGTGTTCATTAATACAACAGATTTTTGAAAAACAGTATATAGATCAAGAAACTTTGATCTGTTTGGAAAAAGAAGCATCTGAGGAAGTGCGAAAATATAAACAACAAAACTTTGAGATATTTGAAAAATATAAAAAAGAAATATGGACGTGGGAAAGAAAGAAAGATATTTGATATGGTGCAGTATTTATGCAAAGGAGAAAGCTAAGTTAATTAATATAGAGAAGGCAGTCTCAAAGATATTTGAAAAGGAATACAGGCAAAAGCATCCAGATATGGAAAATTTCACAATAAAAAAATTAATAGCACAGAGATGTAATGTGGAAAAGAAGATTAGTAAAGCAGAAGTTAAAGAAATAGAATTTGAAGTTATGGAGTGCCTGCAAAGTGAAGGATTTAATGCAGAACATCACAGCATGATGGAGTGAGTCCCCAGAATAAGGAAAAGCAAGAAGATCAGGAGACGTGAAAAAGAAATATGGACATGGGAAAAGACAAGAGATTTAATATGGTGTAATATTAATTTATGCAAAGGAGAAAGCAAAATTAACCAATATAAAAAGAGCAGCACCAAAGATATTTGAAGAGAAATACAGGCAAAGGAATCCAGATATGGAAAACTTTACAATACAAAAAATAAGGAGATTAAGGGGAAAAGTAGAAAGAGATTAGTAATGGAGAAGTCAAAGAAATAGAAATTGAGGTTATAGAGCAGCTGTAAAGAGAAGGATTTAGTGTAGAAAATTGAATGCAGAAAGCAAGACAACACGATAGAGCAATGGATATCCAAATTAAGGTGAAACCAGTAGAACAGGAAACAATTGGTCAGGTGTCATATCAAGATATTTTGGAGCCTTCCACATGAAACTAGTATAAACGTTCATTTGAAGCTAGACAGCAAAGGAAGAAACAGGAAACTGTGGAAACTCTGATGCAGTCAATGGTGGGGAGTGATAGGCCAGTGAGTTCCCATATGATAGAACAATGGATGGCACAGGATGAAGTTGGAGACTGTGCCACAGGAAGATGCTACAGAGTCTTCTATAGAATGCCTGCAAGAAATGGAAAATAAGGGATGTGTCCTCACCTTGGAAGAAAATGAGTTAAGAGAAGAGTTACTTGACTTAATATATGGGTTTATATTAAGTTATCGAACATTTGCATGTTCGAACATCATATGGTCGACACCATATGATCGAACATGTAAATGTTTGAACGTTTCAATGGAGTTCTCTGTACAGTGCAGAAATGGAAGTTTTGCATTGTCTACACTGTAGTGTGATCTGGGAGTTGGTATATTTAAATAGCGGGGGTGGGGGTGCAGGGGAGTGAGGGGTGCAGGGGGGCTTGCCCCCCCAGCCTAACCTTTCAGGTAGCTTTTTTTTTTTTTTTTGATTTTCGAACATTTAAGAGTTCGAACATATGGTGTCGGCCATATGGTGTTCGAACTTTTAAATATTCAATAATCTAATATAGACCCTAATAGACATAGATTATATATCAAGATCAATGAAAGAAATAGACTGCAGAAGGTTAATAAAACCCCAAAAGTCAGACGTTTGATAAAACAAATGAACGCAGTAATTAGGACTGTTCATAGAGATCCATGCGATATAACAGAAGTAAACAGAATACACTACTGTGCCGCTAAATTAATAACTGATGAAATTCTACCACAGGAACACAGGGTAGCAAGGGAAAGGAAGGGGTAAAAGTGAATACCATCATGGAAATATCGAATAGAGAAAACTATAAAACAGCTAAGACAAGAAGTGTCACTGTTAGAAGATTATAGAAGAGGGAACAGATCAACAAAACTACTAAGAAAGATAGATGTGATAAAAGCAATCCGCAGTATTAGAACAGACCAGGATCTATCATGTACTATCACAGATAAACTAAAATTCAGCACAGGCAGAAAGACTTAGAAGATATGAAGATAAATATAAAGGAAAAGGACAAAATAAGCAATTTAATGATGATCAAAAAACATTTATAGAGAATTGGGAAATAAGGTAAAAGGAATTGAAAGAGCGCCAAAAATAAAAGAAATAGATACATTTTGGAGAAGTATCTATGAAGATCCTGTGGAATATAACAAACATGCCAAATGGATAGAAGAAGTAAAAGAAAGAATGAGGGTTAAAGGTACAGGATATGAAATGGGATGAAGCCAGAGAGATTGAAATAAAGTAAAGAAAAGCCTCTAATTGGAAAATCCCAGGCCCAGATGCAGTACCTAATATTTGGCTTAAAGTATTAACTTCTTTGCTCAAATATTTAGCCATGAATAAGAACTATTTATATGTGCATCCCAAACAGACACCGCACTGGTTAACAACAGGAAAAAAATGCTCTTACTTAAGAGTGAACCTGCAAGCTACCCTATGAATTATAGACCAATAACTTGGCTTTCAGTGATGTATAAACTATACATGGGAATTGACGCCAACAATGTATAGTCATTTAGAAGAAAACTCAATTATGGCAGTAAAACAAAAGAGCAATAAAAGAAAGTCATATGGAACAAAAGATCATTTGTTGTTAAACAAAGTTATAGTGTAGAACTGTAAAAAGGGGAAGAATCTATGTATGTCATGGATTGACTACAAAAGGCATTTGATAGAGTCCCACATTCATGGATAAAAGAGTGCTTAAAAATTGTATAAGATGCACCCTACACTGATTGATTACATTACAGTAACCATGAAACAATGGCAAACCATTTTGCAATTAAGCCATGATAAAGGATAGATTACTATCCCAGGGATAAAATTTCAAAGGGGAATATTCTGTCACCATTGCTATTTTGCCTTGCCATTAATCCTGTCACCATTGCTATTTTGCCTTGCCATTAATCCATTAAGCTGTTTACTTAACAGCTTAGGCCATGGCTACAATTTGGCTCCTAGAAAACAACAAAGTCTAATGACTTATCATCATCTCTTTGTTGATGATTTAAAACTGTATAGCTCATTAGATGAGGAACTGAAAGCACAGCTGCAGGTTGTCAAAACTTTTTCAGATGATATTGGAATGTTATTTGGTCTTGATAAATGTGCAAAAGCAACCTTTAAAAAAGGAAAACTCCAGCACCAGGAAAACATCAGTTTGGGACAAGAATATGATATAAAAGAACTTGAGCAAGAGGGAGTTTATAAATACTTGGGAATTGATGAAGGATCAGCAATAAAACATGAACAAATGTGAATAAAATTCAGTAAGGAATACTTTAGAAGACTTACATTAATCCTGAGAACAGCATTGACATCTAGGAACAAGATCCAAGCTATAAATCAATTTACTCTTCCTGTCCTAACTTACAGTTTTGAAATGATGGATTGGCCCCAAAAAGTGTTGGATAGATTGGATATTAAAACAAGAAGGATGCTCCATGCTCACCAAATGATTTATAAAAATCAGTGTATACCAAGATTATATATTCCCCGTTCCGAAGGAGGGATGGGCCTCCTTGAAATTGATTACATGTATAGATCTGCAATTGTGGGACTCCACACATATCTACTGACCTCACAAGATCCAAATGTAGTGAAAGTTTTGAAACATGAGGAGAATAAATCTAAGATGGCGTCTCTGCTAAATTTAGCAGAAGCATATCGACGTCAAGCAGGAATGGAAATCAAACCAGAAGTGGATTAAAACCAGGCAGCAACTGAATGTGCCAAAAAACAAAAGAAAGAATATAAGGTGAAGGACCAGATGAGAAGGCAAGAAATGTGGAAAAAACATAAATATAGTTGCAAGCATAGAAAACTTCTGGAAGAGCCTCATGTTGATCAAGAGCGAATACAGGAATAGTTAAGGAGAGGTGAATTCAAACCAAGAAATGAAAAGTTAATATTTGATAGTGGGCTATGTACACCCTTGTTTACAAAGTCCATTGAACATGTGACAAATGTAGGTTTTATAAAACTGAATTGGAAACAGTCACACACCTTGTTGCTGGTTGTGATGCACTAATGTCAGAGGGACTGTATACTGAAAGGGATATTAATGTGGCAAGACTGTTGCTCTGGAGATTGTGCAAACATTATGGTATCAAAGTTGCTGAAAAACACTGGAAACATGAGCCACAAAGAATCATAGAAAATGATGGTTTATATCATATGGGATCAACCATTACCAACAGTTCAAAAGATAGCTGCTAGAAAACTGGATATAGTGTTCCAAGAAAAGAAGACAAAAGTAGCATTGATCATTGAAATCACCATAACCAGTGACTACAGTGTCTTGCGTACAGAGAGACACAAAGTCATAAAATACCAGGATCTGCAGGCAGAAACGAGAGCCATGTGGAAGAAAGATACCCAGACAATTCCAATAGTAGCAGGAGCAACAGGTCTTATAAAAAGGAATTTACAATTGCATTTAGATATGTTACCAATTCATTTAACCCTGTACGAATTGCAGAAGGAGTCACTACTGGGCACATTGGAGGTGCCGCGAAGAGCATCCTTGACTAACATCAAAGAGAGAAACAATACTAATTTCGTGAACTTTAATCGTACATTGACTTAGGAATGGGGTTCATTCCCGTCATGGTATTAGAAACCCAAAAGACTTGGAGAAATTAAAAAAAAAGAAAACTATGTCCCCAAAATCTGGAAAAAAAATCACATCATATTCCCCTCTATAAAGGCGGTACTTCTACAGACATCACTAATTTCAGTTCAATACCTAACCTATTCCCCTCCCTATAATCTCAGAAAAATACACCCACAAACAACTCCTACAACACCTCAACCAAGAAAAACTTCTAACTCAAATCCAGCATAGTTTTTGACTCTCCCATAGCACAAATACAGCTCTTATAGCTTTCAGAGATACAGTGAACAAAGCTAGAGATAAGTCAACTTGTCTCTGCCATATTCCTTGACCTATCAAAGGCCTTTGATATGATCAGCCATACTAAACTACAAGAGTAAAAGTCAGCTTTAAGTCTAACACCAAACACCCTAAACTGGTTCAAGAGTTATCTGGCTGATAGATGCCAATCAGTAAAATGGCAATCATTGATTTCACTACTATCACATTTTCTCCCTGTCAAAATAGCTTCCCACAAGGATCAGTCCTTGTTCCTCTCCTCTTTAATATCCTTACAAATTGTCTTTACACTTGCACACAGCATGCTTCTCTCTCTCTTACAGTAGGACTTAGCAATTATATGTACTTCCAGCAAGCATACACACCTCAACCAAATTGCACAATAATTCCTCACTACCACTGAAAAATGGTTACAAAACTCCCAACTCCCACTTAATAAAAAAAAAAAAACTTTTACTTTTCTATCCTAAATCTCTGTCTCATGAAAAATACAACTTTAAAATATACTTCCTCAATAATACCACTATAGAAGTGATAACCAATACAAAATTATTAGGCATGACCATAGACAACAACCTTAAATTTGATTTACACATACAAAATACCATCAAGAACAACATCAAAAACTAGGCTTACTCTACAGAGCTAGAAACCTCCTCACCTCCACATCCAGATACATGCTTGCAAATAGTTGTCTTCTGCCTTCTCTTCTTTATGGAGCCCCATCTTCACTAATCTTCAGATCTCACTTACTCAAAAATTTGAACAATGTTACAATAAAATATCTAAATTTCCATCAACTTCTCAATGCTGTACCCACCCCTGCACTGCATTGAAAACACTAAACAGGCTAGAACTACTCCACTACCTAAAATATATTTGGCTAATCACCACACACAAAATCATTCATTACCCTGCCACCTGCCCAGCCTTAAATTGTATACTACAAAAACACTTGCCTAAATGTCCCCTGCAATCAAATAACCAAGTTCAACTCATTGTTTATAAACCAATTAAATCAGCAGGGTATTCTCTGTATTCTCACTCCATAGCTGAACTCTGGAATACTGTGCCCACTTCTATAAGTACAGACACAACCCTCAAATCCTTCATACACTCTCTTAAAAACTATCTAAAAAATACATGGCTCTGTCCATGTTCTGCACCAGGTTAATGAAGTAGCTCCTTAATTTGTAACTGTAACAGTATTACCCTCCATCTTGCTGTTATACTTTATACAATTGATAATTTCTTTGCTCTTTTAGCTATAGCTTACACTACTATTCTCACTGTACAATCCCCTAATGTTTCTTTCTCCCTTTTGTTTCTTCCCTAGCCATACCCCACACTTTACAAATGAACACACAAGTTTCTATCTCCTCCTTTCCCTCATCTGTAATTCCCTTCCTCACTTAACCCTGTGCTATAAGATATGCATACTAACTATATTATATTAAACAAAAATTATTTAACTATCAAGCAGAATCATACTGATCTGAATCGTATAAAGACCATTTATCTCATGTATGTAGTCATCTCCTTAGTAATATCTAATATCTGTAATTAATGTGCAATTATGTTTCATCTAACATATGTAAACATGATGTGCTATCCATTATTGTACATTCTTTACTGTATGTAAAAATGTTCGTTGTTGCTCTGTAATAAGCTAATTTAATACCCTAATTGTCTGTGGAGCTTTTTTTCCCTGGCCTCTGCTGAAAATGGGCACCCACCCAGTTAGACTTTCCCGGTAAACAAATGTCAAATAAAATAAATAAAACCTGCTACTACACACTACCTTATCCTGCCACCCCTGTGATGCAAGTGAGCTTCCAGCAGTGGGATCTCACTCAGCATCAGAGTCCCCTAATATTATATTATTGTAATGACCCTAGCAAACACCTAGATACTGAATGACTGAATTGTACTCATTGATTACATCAGTAATGTGTGAGAAAGTTGAGTACTGTACAGTGTGCCTTCCCAAATAGCTATAGTGCCTCCTAAGACTTTATAGAGTAGCATTATCACTTCTGAGGTGTAGAGGGATAAAACTCAGACCAGAGTCCAGATGACCTGAGTTCAGTTATTGGATCGGGTGACTGACAGAGAGAGAAACTGGGATAGGTATGTCTATCCAGGGAGGGAGGACGCTGGGCTTCATCTAATGAGCCTCAACTCAAGGGATTGTTGCTAGGCTGGAAGGCTCAAACTGAAAAAGTATGGTCACACTACAGCTAGGCCCAAGACATGAACTCAGTCTGATCCTTCCATTTCCACTCAGTCTACACATCAAAGGTCAGCATGAGGCTATGACAATTTAGACCAAATAAAATTCCCCACACATGGAAGTAAAGTGGACTCTTGGCTGGCTTGTTCTGCTTGCTTGTCCAACATGTACCAAACTCTGAAAGCCTGCCCAGGGAGTTTGGGATCTCCTTAGAGAAGGAACTCTGCCAGGAGGGCCCTTCCAGCATGGGGACACTTGGGGGTGGGTCCACTGGGATGGAACATTTAGACAGGGATAATTGGGATGGTAGAGGTAGCTTGATGGTTATCTGGTGTGAAGGGAAAACATTTTAAAAAGGCACCTTGTAACACTGTCAGGCTACATAGACATAGGGCAGGATTCACGAAGTCTTGCACGGAGTCTAAGAGTAGTGTAAGACTCCATGCAGCCCTCGCGATCCAGGAACAGCACAAAATTCCGAGAAAGAGACCAGCTAAAACGTCTCTTACACGGAGTGGGCGTGGATATGCTAATCGCCTCACTTGCAGCCAAAAGGCATGCAAATGAGGTAGATTAGCGATCCAGGAAGCCCAAAGCAGCCCGTGTAAGAGCCGCTTTAGCTGCAGAAATGTACTCAGTTGACAACTGAGTACATTTCTGCAAAAAACACAATGGAGCCATGTCAGCTCCAAATAAAGGGTGCATATGTGTCAGGCAGCATGCCAATGGCCAAATATGTGGCCATTGGCAAGGTACCCCGATGCAAATATGAGAAATAAATAAAACGCAGTGCAGCCCCGCGCAAATGGGCTGCGCTATCTAAAACATAAAAATGAAGGTTATAAACCCACAAATGTGGGTTTTATGCAATACATGGATTTACAATGCAGGGACCAGCAGACCAAAAACAACATGGCCACCGTTTAGTGGTTGATAAGGGGGGAAGCTGAGTCTAAGACATGTAACTAAGCATTAGTAGGCAATCTGATGTAAATGAGTGTTAGGATACTGAATTCCACTGTCACATAGCAAATGAGCACGTTCTGAGTAGTGTAAGAGATACATAAGGGGGAGGAATAGAGTAGGAGATAGGTGACATCACAGGGGGGAATGGCAGAAAGAAATGCAGTTCATTGGAGGTCAGTGTTACATGACAGATGTCAGACACATATCATGGAAAGAGGAGTGCCACAAGATAAGCATGGGAAAGTCAAGAAATGAAAGGTGTACACTATTGCTTACACCAATGTTTCTTGCTGGGCGTGCATGCGCACGTGTGCGCGCCATGAGGCGCGAGTAGGGCAGTGTGCATGCGTGTAAGGCAGACTGAGCATGTGGGAATGTGTTGGCAGACTTCTAAGACTGTTTGCGCTGGTGTGCGCGTGATTTAACCTGAAAAACAAGATCCTAAGCTGTGTAAGCATGTGTGCGCGCGTGTAAGCAACTGTGAGCATGTTTCTGCTGGTATGTGCATTGCTCCCCCCTGAGGAAACAGAGAGGAAACAGGAAGCAACAGAATTAGTAGGAAGCTAACAGGGAATACTGCTGGGGCTAGCAGGTGAAAACAATTAGATGCAGGCAATTACACAGGCAGAATAGTAGCTCAGTCAAGCACTTAAAACTCTGCAAACAGCAGTGCAGGATGCTTCTCTCAAGAGACACTGCAAGACAGGAGTAAGCTATTAGAAGTGAAAACTGAAAAAGCTGAACTCAGAGCAGAAATGCTAGGGGCTGCCATCACTGTCATAAGGAGACATAGGCTACTTGCTGAAGGTGGTGACAATGCAAATGGTGCCAGACAACCCACAGTGAGGAGACGGAGAAAAGTGTACAGGCCCAGGGTCACCTACCACGGGTTACATGAGCTGGAGATAGTGGAGCGCTATAGAGTGGACAGAGACCTCCTGCAGCAAATTGTCGAGCTGTGCAGGCCACGCCTCACTCACAGAACCAATAGAGGGGAACCCATCCCAGTGGAAACCAAGGTATGTGTTGGCCTAAGAATACTAGCAACAGGTACCTTCCAGAGACCAACTGGTGATATGATGGGGATATCACAGGCATCAGCCTCCAGGGTACTGCACCAGTTCCTGGATGCCATGTCAGCACATGTCAGTGATCATGTATATTTCCCCAGTGCCCATGAGGTATTGGCCAGCAATATGCGTCTCTTCCAGCAAATAGTGGAATACCCTGAGGTAGTGGGTGCAATAGACTGCATGCACATACGCATCAAAGCACCAGCCGATGAGCGGGGTAGGGCCTACATTAACCGCAAGGGCTTCCCCTCCATCAACTGCCAGGTTGTGTGGGATGCCCAGGGCATAATAATGAATGTGTGTGCTGGCTGCCCTGGGAGCTACCATGATTCCCATATCTGGCATTTGACGCAGCTGTACCAGACATTTGCCAATGGGGACATCCCACATGGACACCTAGTGGGGGATGCAAGTTATGCACTGGAGCCGTGGCTGATGACACCCATCAGAAACGCACACACACCCCTGAACAGGAACGCCATAATGAGGCACACGCACAAACACGTAATGTAATAGAGCATGTGTTTGGGCTGCTCAAGTCACGCTTCCGGTGTCTGGACACATCTGGTGGAGCCTTGCAGTACTCACCAACTACATGTACCCAAATTGTCATGGTATGTACTATGCTACATAATATGATCTTGCGAAAACAGCTGCAGCAGGACCAGCATAGGGCCGGGCCAAACAGCCCCCCACCATTGCCAAGGCCATCACAGGCAGAGCGTGACTCGGAGGAGGAACAACCTCAGCCTGCCCCAGTAAGCAGAAGGAGGCGTGCCCAGTATGCCCTGGCCTTGGCAAAGAGGCAACGCATAGCACATACACTGGCTCAGTAGGAACCCTGGGAATGATACCCCTCTCTGACTCACTTATATAATAACAGGGATGCCTAAAATGACATAACCTGCTCTCAAACATGTACAGGGAGTGTAGTATGTGCATCTGACAGAGGCAGCCCTGCAGCACCACCTGAGGCATGAATGCCATGTGTTAAGCAATGTAACACCATGTAGTATATACACACTTGATGACCCTGACTAACATCCTACCCTCACCAAGCATGATGCCACAATATGACGATGAGATGATCAATTGCAATAATTGGCTGAAGTATTGCAGTTAGTCAAAGGGGATCCAATGTGTGCCAGCCTGGGATGACATGCTGAGCATGACATGATGCTCCACCTGCTAGGGGTGGTGTGCACCTATCAGTCCAGGCCTTATGGATACTGGCAAAGGCTATTGTTACCCACAGCGTGCCCTGAATAGGTAAGGCTGAAAACACAAACCCACCTCCATAGGTATCACAAGGGATAAGAACCTAGATGTAATGCTACCCAATGCCAGAAGTCTAAACAGCAAGATGCATGCAGTCTAAACTCCCCCAGTATGGAGAATGTTGATATCTGTCCTGTAACAGAAAACTGGGTCAAGGCTCACAACAGCACCCTAACACTACCAGGTTACACCTCATACTGTGCTGTACAGCCTCAAAACATGGAACAAGCTACAAAAGGAGGGTGACTAGCAATAATTGTCAAGGATAACCACACCCCCATGTTGGTACCACAACAAGAAGCAGCATGGACTAGCCATGGTCAAGTAACAGTTGCTAAAACTGCCTCCCAGTTTATAACCTGCTACAGACTACCATCCTAACACCAGGAACTGCACTTGGCCTACGTTGGAATACATGAATATATCAAGCCCTCCAAACCACATTATATTGGGTGACTGAAAATACCCAAACATAGACTGGGAGCATTATACTAGCTCCAACACTGCAGGACAAATGTTCCTAGAATCCATAAACCAAAATGCCCAGGAACAACGTACCACTCCCACAAGAGGGGTAAGCATACTGGATGTGATAATCAGCAACATGGGTAATGGATGGCAAGATGAGAAGTGTATCCCTCACTGGTAAGACCAGACCATAGAGTAATCACACCAGATATACACATCCTGACCACAGTCCCTGGCCAGAAAACCACAGTGAAAAACATGTGTAAAGCAAAAGTTGCACTCCTCCAAACTGATGTGGAATCCATTAAAGGCCCTGTGCAGGTGCAAAATATGGGCCACACCTCAGAACCTGTTATAAAGGTATTCCATGAACACTGCCAGGAATGCTTGGATTATGTAATCCCAAATAAAACCAAGACACAATGCCATACATGCAGGCATCTGGCATGGTGGACTCCAGCCATTACCAAACCATGCAAGAGAATGAGGAAGCTACTACATGATAGAGCAAACATAAAAAGGGAAGTAATCACTGATCAGTAGTATGGCAATAAAATATGTCCACACGTACAATCCACTAAGGACAGCTAAAACAAGTTGAATCTGTGAATCTTGAGGCAATGTTACACCTGCCCCAAGTACACAGACAAACCTCAACTCCCCCCAAGAAATACAAATATATGTGAGAGATGCAACAATTTATCCAAACCGGAGGCTGAGCTCCCTCAACTCAGTACTGTCAAAACTAGTCAGGAGGAGAAGGTAACCACACACACCACAAACCCAGTCCCACATAGACCTATCACAACTGCAAACCAAAGACATAAACACAGAAAAACATTCCTGGAGGCCCTAATTACAAACAACCACATCAACAGAGGCCTCCAAAGCAGACACCCAAGCAACCACAACCTCCAAACATAGCACATGCAACACATAGTACACAAAGCTGGTGTGCCAAACAGTCACAGGCCAGAAGGAGAAACAACATGCCTGATACAGTTGTAATAGGTGACTCCATAGTCAGACACACTGCTGTCCCGCTCACCAGACTGAACAAGGGAAAGGGTACAGTAAGCTGCCTGTAGGCTGCTACAATACGCCACATAACACAAGTACGCAGGTCACCCCAAAGCAAGTAGAAATATGATGCAGTCATTGTCCATGCTGGCGTGAATGACCTGAGATGCACCTCCCCGGACTACATGAAAAGAGACATAGATGAGCTCTCTGATTATGTAGTCCAGGCCGGTATGACACTGACCGTTTGCAGCATCCTACCCTCACCAAGAATGATGCCACAGTACAAACACAGAATGATCAGCTTTAACAAGTGGCACAATTACTGGTGTCATTCCAAGGGGATCCAATGTCTGTCTGCTTGGGATGTCATGCTTGACAAGCCACTCTGCTGTTCCAGGGATGGCTTGCACCTGTTACCCCTGGGCATCTGGATATTGGATAAGGCTTTTGCCACCTCCATAGAGCCTTTTGTAGGCAAGGCTGAAAAGACTAACCCACCACCCTAGAATATATAAGTGGAAAGAAACATAAGCGTAATGCTGACCAATGCCAGACGTGTAAACCTCAATATGCATGCTCCCGAGGCCCTCCCCAGTATGGAGAACATTGATGTCTGTGCAGTGACAGAAACCTGCAGCAAGGCTCCTGACAGCACACCAGCACTACCAGGTTATACCTCATATCATGCGTTATGGCCCCAAAACCTGGACCAAAACATAAAAGGAGGGGGAGTATCCATATTCAGCACAGACACCCACACGTCCAGGTAACTGACAGTGCACGAAGCATCGGAGACCACTCATGTGCAACTAACCGTAGGCAAAACTGCTGTACAGTCTGTAGCATGCTACAGACCACACTCTCACACACAGGAACCCCACCCAGCCATCCTGGAGACACTGGACAGTATGAATGTCTCACCAAATACCAAACAAGGTACTCACAAATTACCATATAGGTGGTAATCCATTATGTATGGAAGGAGTAATCAGGGAACTAGGGACACAAGTGGACAGTAACCTGTTATGTGACACTCACATTGCCAACGTGGCTAGGAAGACTGTCTACATTGGACACCGTATCATGAAAAGATTCACATCTACGTCAACAGAGGTCATTGTGCCCCTATACTGTTCTCTTATCAGACCCATAATCTAGTACAATGCCTCATTTGGGATGTACCTTACCCGACACCTGCAGCAGTTAGAAAGACCTCAAAGGTACCTCACCAAGAGGATAAAGGGTCTCAAATATATGTCATATGCTGCCTGGCTGTAGACACCCCAGCTGAATGCAGTCACATACTGCCTACACAGAGGCGTTGTATGCCTGTTGTACAAGGCCATGTCCAACACAGGAGTAATGGACATGCTCCACCCCAGAAAACCCAAAGCCATCGGAGCTGTGAGAGTGAGAGATGTCAACCTCAACACATAATGAATTAGGATGTGCTGAAGGGACATATACATAACCCAGAGGCTCCCTACACCCTGGAACAGAATCCCTCTCCATGTTAGGCAGAGCCCCTCACTGACACTCTTCAATAGGAATCTTGCCAAGTGGATGGATGATCGTAGATGTACACTGGGGGTCTTCACTGTGTCACGTCCAGACAGAGGCACAGTAAAGTAAATCATAAATGGCCATAATATTCACATAGCAAGGGGTGGCGAAAGCCACACACACTCTGGCTAGGCTTATAAATGCCCTAGGGCGGATAGCCTAGTATGAACCTATGAAGATAGAAATTGTACAGGACACTAAGGATAATCACAAGGCTTTCTTAACTGATGGTAGGAGCCTTGTTGGGAATTCACAGATATGCTCTGAATCACTCAAATATTACAAACAACATACCAAACACACACACATATTGCCAACATCCAACCTGACAGGTGCAGTGCAACCCCCCCCCCCCAAATGCAAAATATCTATCCCAGCAGACTGCTGGCCCCCTGACATTGCAGATGCTGAGGTAACAGCCAGCATCTACAAAGCAAAACACACAGCATCAATGGTATGAGATGGTGTCCTGGGCTGAGTCCAACATGGACTCCAAGAAGAATGGAATGCCAAATAACACTACTGCTCAATGTCAGCCTTACCACAGTATATGTACCTAAAGAGCAGTGTACAACAACAGTGGTCCTTCTCAACAAAGGTGTTGCCTGAATGGATACTGCAAACTACCACCCCAGAATCCTGACAAGCTTGGTCTGCACAGCTATGGAAAGGATCAGCATGTACCGCAGACATAAAGATATTGGAGACCTACTGACACCGGACCCTACCCAGTGTGGCTTTCTTAAGTGCAGATCCTGCCCCTTAAACATGTTTGACTCAGTTGAAACAGTCATTAAGGTAATTGATGAGGGCAATGTGGTCCACACAGCGTAGCTGGTCCTTGCAAAGGCTTCCATACAATACCCCACGTGTTCATTATAGATAAGCTCACCAACTTAAATATAAACCCCTATGTCAGTAGAGGGGTTGCAAACCAGACCAAGGACAGAACTGACATGGTCAGGCATGCTGCAGCCATGTCAGACTACAAACCAGATATAACTGGCATCCCACAAGGCTTGGTCCTGGGATCTCCCTCGTTTGGTATATATGTCCCATAGGTACAGGCCAGCATGGAAAGACTGTGTCTGAACAAGTTTGCAGAGGACTACAAACTGGCCACCATATCTGACCCTCCAGCTGACACAAGCATCCCACAAAAGGGCCACATAGAAACAGACAACTGGTGCCATAACCATGTTAGCAAGCTAATTGCAGAAAAGTGTATAGTCAACCACTGTGGATATACAGTAAGTGCACACCAATTACCACATAGGTGTTAACCCATTAAGTACTTAACATGTAATGAGAGACCTGGGGACACAAGTTGATAGATATCCTGCATTGGACAAGCATGTGGCTGTAGTGGTTACAGAAACATACCATATACCCACCTAATAATGAAGGTTGTCAGATCTAAATAAGGGGAGGTCATTGTGGCTCTGCAATCATCCTTCATCAGCGTTACAATTGACTACAATAGCCCCTGTGGGATGTACCTCAGCAGACACCTCCATCAACTGTAAAGTCCCCAAAAGTACCTCACCAGGAGTATCATAGAGCTTGAACAGATGCCATGTGTTGCCTGATTAAACAAACTGCAGCTCCACACACTGCCATACTGCCCACCCAGAGGCAAGCTGTGCCTGATGTATAAAGCCATGTCCAAGCTGGAATCAATGAACATGCTGCACCTTGTACAATCTGAATGGCAGTGAGCTATGCACATGAGAGACCTGAACCCCAGCACTGACATACATAGGACAAGCTGTACTGAATGATCCATAACACAGAAGCCACCCCCACTCTTGAGTAAACTCCCAGTACAGGTTAGCCAGAGAGTCACTCATCGACTCTCCTCAAGAGGAATCTTGATGAGTGGATGGGAGATGGTAGGTTTACTCTGGGTATCACTGTTATGTCACGGGTAGACGGAGGCACAGTATACTAACCATGACATATGTCATGGCAAACTCCACTTACAATGTGTGACGAAGGGCAAACACACTCTCTGACTAGCATTAGAAATGGCCTAGGGAACATCGCTAGTGTTTGCCAATGTCCACCTATGTTGTGGAATACACTACCAATGTTGGACAAGCCTGGTTTAAGTAGTTCATATCTGAACATAATGCAACATGGTCAGATGTGCACAACTGGCCCCTAACCAGTCTGTCGTGCTCACTATGAAAATGTAAAGCAGTGATAGGACTAAAGCCCAGGATACTGTCCACCACAGTGAAAGTACTGAACCAGTACACTATACGGTACTACAGTGTTAGGTCAGTATGAAAGGATGTTGGCAACTGTATGCAAAGTATCCCATGCAAACCCTGCAGGCACAGTATACTCCCTGTTGTGTTCAGACACAAAGCAGTTGGACAGTAAGTACACAACGTGACACACAACACACAACCATAAACGTGAGATATTGTTGAAGTTCACACTCATCCACAAATGTGGTGGGCTGCAGAGTTCAACATATGGAAAGCTCACTTTGATAAATGAGACATATGTCAGACAACATGCCATGGAAAGCCTGAACTGGGCATGCTCACACACTTAGGCCAAATCTCAGTTTAGCAGTTGGCCACACATATCTGGTATTTGTACGTGTTATTCCAGGAACCAACCACATTACAGCAATCTGCCCAGTGCACACAGTTAAATGACTACAGAGACATAAGTGACATAGTGGATCCCTCTCATATTCAAACATCTTCCACAGATACACAAGTTGTTCATAGAAACAGGGAATGCTATGCCAATAAAGACCTGCAAACAGTCTATCAGCAACAAATATTGTGCATCTGACAATTAAACATATGGGTGTAGAGGTCAACACTAGGCTGTTTGCCCTAGGGAATGACAGCTTAGCCAGTATGTGCTTGGTGTCTGCCTCCCCAGTACAGTAGGCTACTGTGCCACTGTAAAGTAGGTCACATAAGGCACCGTGTGAGGCTAGTGTGCTGTGCCTCTGTCAAGCAGGGACACAGTGGAGATCCGAGGGGTTGAATTTGCTATGCCACATCCATGTTGTTGGTGTGTGCTGGAAGAGGGTTGGTGAGGACCTCTAAGAGTAAGTGGGTGTCAATAACAGACTGAGGGGAGCCTTATCTGCATTGTCTGGACAATTTCACTGTCAACACTTTGTCGTGATGATTATGAGGGATTGAAGTGTCGTGCCAGTACTGTTCAGAGATGTCCTCCCTCTGTGGGCTACTGCTCTGCAATGTATTAGCTCACTCTGTCTGTTGGACAGCTCATATATGGCTGGTGTACACCTGACAGGTGTCCTGTTGTGGAGGAGTCATGGGTATATTTGGGATAGCATGATCAATGCAAACCTTCCACATGCTCATAGAATGCAATTGTCAAGGATTATGCAGAGTGGCCTGTATACTCCCCCAGCATGGGTCCTTTGAAGACTTCCACCCCAGTCTTCACAGGTGTAAAGTCTGCTTTTGATAAATACACTTTGTTTGCAGTGACACCTTGCCTGGGGGTGGGGATGGGATATGGATGTCCAGGGAAAGGTGGGTATGGTCAGATATCAATGGTGGTCTACCTCAGGTGTGGAACAGTGAGTACCCATGTTGCAGATGGTCAGGTGCATATGTATTCCCCCTTGTGGCTGTGGTGAGTGGTTCTGCCATAGCACATGGACTCACAAATTGTAGTGGCTGTAGGGAAATGTTGTAGAGGCCTGAGTAGTTCCCACACACAATATACCTGTACCTGACGTTAACAACTGGAATGGTGTATGTGAACACCTGCATATCTTGGCACTGTTCCCAGAGAAGCAAAGTGTATGTCCTGGATGTGGGAGGGGTGGTCCGAACTGGTTGTGTTGTGTGTTACAGGTCCTGTGGTCATGAAGCATGGTATAGAACATAACCTGCCAGTGCTGATGTGCATATCTGACCCTGAAGTAGGTGGCTGCAAATGCATATATATGCTATTTCCCACCTGACAGGTAGTACTAGATGTACATACCTCTGTAGAAATAATGATGTCAGCACCCTATAAATACTGCAGGTGCAGAACAGATGCCCAGTAATTCGGATAGTGCGCTCTGCTAATGCGTCTCCCTCAAGTGTCATAATATAGTTAGGTAGGGGTTTGAATCCTGCAAATGCTCAGTGTGGGTGAGCGTGGTTGGTGTGTGTGCAATTCTGTGTGAGGGAAATGTCCCTTTTGGCAACTGGGAAAACACACTACAGGATGCACATTCTCCTTTCTAAACACTGATGATGTCAGCACCCTATAAGTACAGCCGGAGAAGGGAAACCTCCCAGTAATGCGAATAGCATGCTCCGCTAATGCGTCCGTCTCAAGTGTCATAACATAGTTAGGTAGGAGTTTGAATCCTGCAAATGCTCAGTGTGTGTGGAGGGGGTTAGTGTGTGTGCAATTCTGTATGAAAGAAATGTCTCTTTTGGCAACTAGGAGAACACACTACAGGATGCACATTCCCCTTTCTAAACACTGATGATGTCAGCACCCTATAAGTACAGCAGGAGAAGGGAAACCTCTCAGTAATGTGAATAGCGCGCTCTACTAATGCGTCCGTCTCGAGTGTCATAACATAGTTAGATAGGGGTTTGAATCCTGCAAATGCTCAGTGTGTGTGGAGGGGGATTAGTGTGTGTGCAATTCAGTATGAAAGAAATGTCTATTTTGGCAACTAGCAGAACACACTACAGAATGCACATTCCCCTTTCTAAACACTGATGATGTCAGCACCCTATAAGTACAGCAGGAGAAGAGAAACCTCCCAGTAATGCGAATAGCGCGCTCTGCTAATGCGTCCGTCTCAAGTGTCATAACATAGTTAGGTAGGGGTTTGAATCCTGCAAATGCTCAGTGTGTGTGTAGGGGGGTTAGTGTGTGTGCAATTCTGTGTGAGAGAAATGTCCCTTTTGGCAACTAGGAGAACACACTACAGGATGCACATTCCTCTTTCTAAACACTGATGATGTCAGCACCCTATAAGTACAGCAGGAGAAAAGAAACCTCCCAGTAATGCGAATAGCACGCTCTGCTAATGTATCCGTCTTGAGTTTCATAACATAGTTAAGTAGGGGTTTGAATCCTGCAAATGGCAAGTGTGTGTGTGTGTGTGTGTGTGTGTGTGTGTGTGTGTGTGTGTGTGTGTGTGTGTGTGTGTGTGTGTGTGTGTGTGTGTGTGGCAACCAGTACAACACACCAGCTGCTGCATATTCCAATCTCTATACAGAGATGATGTCAGCACCCTACAAGTACAGCAGAAGAGGGCAAATCTCCCAGTAATGCAAATAGCATGCTCTGCTACTGCATCTCTCACTACTGTCATAGCACAGTTAGTTATAGCTTTGAATTCCACACCTGCCACATGTGTTTTTGTCACACAGAATGCCCATGTGTGTGGGTTGTTGTTCACAATAATGCATGTCATTGATTAAACCAGTAATGGCAATGGACACAGATGATGTATGTGTGTGCCAAATACACATATGTACCTGTGACCTTCAATAGTTCCCATGTCTGACGCCTACCACGTGAATACATGGTATTTGCACTGGATAACATTATGACTGTGGTCTTCTGTGCGGGTGCTGCATGTGGTATGTGTATATACAGTGTGAGTTGTATATGGTATCATCCTAGCAGCGAGGGATACACATCTGGTCTGGGGCATATAGTCTACATGTTGTTGATGAACAGGTGCTGCATGTTTTCACCTGTTGTGGGAGTGGTAACAAGTTGTTCCATAGCAATGCAGTGACTACATGCTAGGAACCTTTCAGCTAGGGTGTTGTAGCTACAGTAATTCATCAGCATTCAGTAATACTTCAGCATTCTTGGTGAGGGTATGATGCCAACCAAGGTCAGGGTCATACCAGCCTGTGCCACATGCTCAGAAAGCCCTTCTATGTTCCCTATCATGTAGTCCAGGGAGGTACATCACAGGTCAGCCATAGTGGCATGGACAATGATTGAGTCATATGTGTCCATGCCTCTGACTGACCTGTATGCTTGTGTTATGTGGTGGACCATAGTGCCCCACTGTGATCTTCACCTCGTCCAGCCTGGTGAGCGGGACCTCACTGTACCGGACAATAAAGGTACCTAACACAACTGTAGCAGGTGTGTTGTCTAGCCGTACAGGCTGTGACTGTTAGGCACACAGGATTTGTGTACTATGTGTTGCACGTGCTGTGTTCCGGCTTAACATATGCCTGTGTGCCAGCTGCAGAGGTGTGTGCTGCTCAGGCAGGAAGCTATTCTGAGGCTCCATGAATGCCCCAGTGTGTTCATTTGTTTGGATTGCTGTCATTGTGGGTCTACATCAGACTGGTATTGTAGTCACTGTAGTATTTCATGCCACCTGACAGGTTATGCCAGTACTGGGTTCAGAGTGCTTAGTCCCCAATTTGGCTATGTGGTTGCATCTCATACATGTGTTGTACGTCCATGTGTAGGGGAAAGGGTTGACTGTGTGCATGTGGAAGCTGTGACATTGCCACATGACTCACATATTCCACAACTGTACCATAGAGGTGACTAACAAGTGACCTCTGCACATGCTACCATAGTATTGTGATTGTCATGGTGATTAACAGCACATAGGGCCAATGGGAAACAAGGTACAGAAGGTGAGTATGTGAGGGTGTAGTACCTGTGATTAGTTAGCACTGGCATATATGACTGCACACGTGGTCAAATGCCAGGAAAGTCATATGCAATGTGTCACAGGCAACGTACATGCGAACAGGACAAACAGTGACGTTCTGTCAAGTGAGACATGGACATACATATAGTAAGCTATGCAGATGTCACTAGGAGTCCACAGAAGCTCTGTAAATCTGCATTGCAGGTGGGATCAGTGTTCCAGGGTAACTGCAAGCAAACATGCATGCAAACAAAGCTACAGTAAGCAGGGCTGCATGTAGTCCATTGTACAACAAACAAGCTGTACCACTTCCAGTAGGTCACAGTGCAAATATGCTGGCACTATACACATGTACATGGAAATACACAGGTCAGATGGCCAGGGTCCAGTCTCAGCGCACACAAGTGTACAGACCATGTACCGTCAGGATGTACAATAACCGGATGGAAACCCAGGTACTCATACCTGCAGTAATACACGTCAAATAACAGACACTGAGCCTTCAGTCAGTGGTTCCATACTTAGTAGGATGTATGCTACCTGTCCTGCCACCACAGTATCCCTGACATTTATGGGGACTCTCCCTCCTGTGAAAGTTAGTTTTGTGTGTTGGGGCTGTATAGCATGGTATCAGATGTGAGCTTGCAGTGCTAGGGTGCTCCTGTGTGTCCTGTACCAGTCTTGTAGTACTGCACACATATCAACATCCTCAAACATCCGTTTTGCAGATTCCAGTGTGGGCAACATGCCACTTGCAGTTTACATGTCCATCATTGCATATCAATACTTTCATTACCTTATCCCCTGTGCTACCTATGTATGTAGCCTTCTGTTGACATCCTTACCACCAGTATGCCAACATGTGCAGATGATACACTATGGTACTTACCATGGGTGTAGACAACAGTACAAGACAATCATACCCTTACTGCATCAGGCATGCTGGGATATACCCACAATTATATCAGCACACAGTACTGTTAACAACATGATACTATTACTACACGTCTATGTAGTCACCCTGTGCATCAGCAACATGTTAACCTGTACCTGCACTGATGTTACAGATTGCAGGAGGTGGCACAGTTTCATCATATGCACAGGGTGTGAACTTGGTATGCCTGAGTCTGCCACTGATACCACCAATTGACATGTATGTGTATGTGTGTTGGTGAGGGACAGCAGTACAAGGTGGGGCAATGTTGATGCAGTGTGTGCGTGTATGCGGTAGCCCTAGGTGTTGTCAATTCACATGTGTGTATGGATGCACACAGTTCCACCTCATGGCTGCCATATACTGGTGTTTGTGGACAGCCACAGACTGTACCTGCCAGGTCATACAGATCAGTGTCTCTTGCCACGGACATGGTACCTGTGCCTTGCAGGGGTGCTACGGACCGTATCCGGTACCAATCCAGACTGGGTACTGACATCAGAAGCAGGTGTTTGTTGAATGGACACAGATCCTTGTCGGGCCTGTCCAGAGCCACGTGCACATGGTCTCCTGGGGCGGTCTGATGACAGCACAGACCCAGCATTGCTGGGGCTGCTGCTGGCACTATGGGGGCGGCCACTGCCCTGTTGTCATCCACGACGACTGCCAGCTGCTGCTGTTGCTGGCATACGCCCACGTCGATGCCTCAACCATCCACCATTGCCTTGGCTCATGGACATGTAGTTGTGGAACCAATCTAATATGTCCCCACAACATCTGTCTATGACATCGGTGAAATTACGGATGGCAGCCGCAATGTCACGCATACTGTCAGTCATGGCTGTGTGACATGCTGTCAGCTCCCTCAGACCCTGTCTGGTGTACCGTTCCATACGTGACTGTGCCTGCATGACCGCCCGAAACATAGCTGAGGTTGTAAGACCTCTGTGGGCATGTCTGACAGGGGCAGTACGTCCACGGATGCTCCCACGAGAACCCCTGGACATCTGTCTGTGTGGTACCATCTCAGAGCCATGCCCATGGCTGCTGTGTGGGGAAGCATGTGCCACAGATACCACATTACCCTGGTCAATGCCCACTGTATCCTGTCCATCACCTAGGGACATTGGTGACAAAGGGTGTATTGGCAGGATGACTGTGCACATTGATGGGGTTGACAGCTGTGTACTGTCAATTGGCTGACCAATGACAGACCTTGGCATACCTTCCTGTGCCATTGCACAGATGTCATCATTATCAGTACCCATGGCACCTGATTTAGGCTCCCTGCTGCATGACACCAGAGCAGCACCAGAACCTGTGGGAGGGAAACAGGAAACACAGTTTACAATGTCTACACAATGTTACCAGTGATGCACACATGCACACATGCACACGTGCACACATGCACAGGTGCACACATGCACACGTGCACACATGCACACCTGCACACATGCACACATGCACAGGTGCACACATGCACACAGTTGCACACTTGCACACAGTTGCACACTTGCACACTACTCAGTATGCGAGATATCAACACACAAACACAGACACACCTGCATGCATACACAGAGCACTACTCAGTGAGCCTAATATTACTATTACTATCAAGACTATTAAAGGTATTGTTAATACACACTCACCAGCATGGATAGGCTGCATTGCTGTTACACCAGAGGGACCTGCAGAAGTGAGGAAATTAATGTCAGTGGGCACAACTGTGCCATTGTTACTGAGTATGATACAGGTCAGTAGTACAACAGTCGCCTTTCACAGGTCAGCTGCTGATATTGAGAATATCACACTTGCACATTAAATACTATGGTGACAGCTACAAACCAAGGACACACCTCACACATGCATTAACTACCAGTGTACACAACAGTCAACTATACATATGGCATATTACCTGCACGCTCGTAGTCTTGCTGCTGTGTGGCTCCAGCCTCCATCATAATGCAGGTCTGCTGCTGTTGTTGTTGTTGGCGGGCTGGAGCCACAACACTTATGAGTAGTCCCTCCAGTCTGGTGAGTGGGGGATGTGTAGCCACCCCACCACCTGTGGCAACTTGTTGCCTGTGGATATCCGACGCACACTGATGGACATTTCTGATTAAATCACTGCAGTGATGTCGTACCTGCTCATATGTCCTATTATGCGTGCCTATGTCATTTACCCGACGGACCAGGTCTTGCCACAGTGCAGCCCTCTCCTGCTGATTCTGGCTGGTGTGGGAAAAGAGTATTGCATAATCCCGCACCAGGCTCTGGTGTATTTCCTCATCCTCAGCTGAAGAGTACGCTGGATTGTGCTGGTGAGCCATGGTCCTGAAAAAGGAAATAACATGATATCAGCAAAATATGTCAGCAGAATTTGGCACACATACTACACATGCTACTCGACTGTTGTGATACAACATACCTCACATATATAGCATCTGTCTGTCTATTGGTGGATACACATGTAAATGGCCAGGTATCAGTGCTCAGCCAACAACTGTGCAACAGTACCTGGCACACTCCATACGACATACTACCAAACCCCAGCAGTCAGAACACTGATTCAGGTCCAAAGCACCTCCTCACTCTGGGGGTTTGTATCGAGGTACTGTATGGGGTACATCATCAACTACTGTGAGCTGACCACAAACTAATTGCCCTGGATATACATATCCCACCTCCACCACCAGCACAAACGACTACAGTGAATAACATTTCAAATGCAAACTTTACACTTCGTAACACTGACATGGTATCCTTAAAGCCCACTGGGCCAGTGGAAGACACAACCCACAATGCTGACCCCTTCACAAATGATTTCTACGGACATCTCCGAGAATGCATGGATCATGCAATCCCATATAAGACCAAGACCTCTCCACAAAGGGAAAGCATCCTGTCTGGTGGACCCCAGCCATAGACAGATTGTATAACAAAAGATGGAAGCTACTGCAAGACAGAGCATAATTCCATAAAGGGAAGGCATGTCTGATCAGCACTAGTAAGGAGCTATTTTCTCTCATACAAACATCCATGGGCAACTTTGAGAGGGAAATCAACGGAGACACTACAGATAACCACAAGGCCTTCTTCAGTTATGTTAGCAACCTGGTCAGAAACCCTCCAATATGCTCATAGTTAGTACACAACAACAAATAATTCACTGAACCCACAGATATTGGCACATTGTGGCAGACAGGTTCAGTGCAAGTTTCCCCCCTCCCTCTCCCCCAAACTAAGACATACTTATCCCAGCTGACTGTAACCTCCCTGTCATCACAGATGTCCAGGTGAGAGCCACCCTCAGAAAAGCAGAAAACACAACATGAATGGGACCTGATGGTATCCCCGGTTGCATGCTACATGAACTCCAAGAGGAGCTAAACACACATATAGAAGTGCTATGTAACACTAGCCTGATTACAGGATATGTACCCGTACACTGGCGTACAGCAGCAGTGGTTCCACTCCACGAAGGAGGCACCTCTACATACCAATACAATACAATACAATACAATACATTGCAATACAATACAATACAATATGCTATTGCCCCTGGGACTACAGCAGCATACTGTTCTGCTACCCTGACCATTGTGACACATGTGATGTGATGGTACCTGCTCCTGTCAAACAGTTACACAGGGTGACTCATATGGTATATTACCTATCTGACTAACATTCAGCAGGGGTATGTGTGACATGTACTCATGGGGAGTCTTGCGTCTTAATGCTGTGTGGTTTATTGCAGGGTATGTCTTATCTGTGGGTAGGAACCTGTACCTCCGCCATGTGCTCTCTACTGCAGTGTCACGGACGACACACAGCAGTCATTTAGGTTGTGGATGGTGTGAGATGTTACTATGGTTGATGGACATCTGTCATGGGTGTGACTTAAGTATGTAAATCCAGGAGTGGTAACCTCTATGTGGGTAGTATGTGTGTACTCTGTGGTGTTGTCAGTCACTGTGCATTGGTAATGTGTTTGAGTGCATTGTCACAGTGTTGTACATGTCACTGTGTCCTTCTCCATATCTGTAGCTGTCATGTGAGGTACATACCGTGGCAGCCATTGTGTGGTGTGGAGGGAGACACTGACCTACATGTCCATAGCTGACACACCATGTCTGCTGACACATACCATGTGCAGGTATTCCGGGAATAGTGTGCCACTGTGAATATCATTGGGGGGACTATTGTACACATTTATGACCCTGTTCACCCCTGACACATGCAGTGGTGGGCAGCCAATCACATATCTGGTGGTTATTGGTGTAGGTGATTTGAAATGGGGTATGGTACTCCAGTTTTGACACTGGTGTTCACTCCATGCCTTTGTCACCAGGCACCTGTTGCAATACATCTGTACACATGTGCCTCACTCAGAATATATATACATCTCTCTCTCTCTCTCTCTCTCTATATATATATATATATATATAGGTTCATAGGTTCATAGGTAGGTACGAGGCTATCTGCCCGAAGACATTTATAAGCCTAGCCGGAATGTGTTGGCTTTCGCGACTACCTTAGATTAGGTCCCTGTGCCTCTGTCCAGCAGAGCCATTGAAGTGATCCCTGGGGTAAACTGTTCATTTCCCATCCACTCATCAAGGTTTCACTTGAAGAGGGTTAGCGAGGAGCTCTCCCTAATGTAGACTGGAATCTTGTTCCAGAGCATGGGAAGTCTCTGGGACAGGAATCTATCCCTCCAGCATGTCTTATTTATTGCTGTGGTGAGGTTTAGATCCCTGGAGCATGTGGCTCGAGGGGATATGGTTTTCTTTAGGTGGAGCATGTCCATCAATTCTGGGTTGGACATGGCCTTGTATGTCAGGCAGAGATCACCTCTGAGTAGGCGGTATGCAACTAAGTACAGCTGGAGTTTCTTCAGTTGAGCTGCATAGGGCATCTGTTTGAGGCCAGTGATCCTCTTGGTGAGGTACTTCTGTGGTCTTTCCAGTTGTTGCAGGTGTCTTGTAAGGTACATCCCAAATAGGGCATTGCACTCTATGATGGGTCTGATGAGTTATGTGTAGAGGGGCCCAATGACCTCTTTCGATCTGGATGCAAACCCTTTTGTGATTAGGTGGGCCACATAGGACTTTCTAACCACTTTGGCAATGTGATTATCAAAGGAGTGGTTACTATCTACCTAGGTCCCCAGATCCCTTATTACATCTTCTGTATTTAGGGGGCTACCACCTATGTGGTAGTTTGTGGGTACTTTTGTTTTTTCCAAAGAGGATGACTATGCACTTTTTGGCATTTAGCTTGAAGCCATGGTTTTGACACCAGGTATCTGTCTCAGTGAGACCCTTTTGGAGGATGTCTGTGTCAGCCGGGGGAGTAAATTATAGCCCCTAGTTTGCAGTCGCCTGTGAACTTGGTCAGCCATAGTCCTCTCCTGTGCTTACCTGTACCTCTGAGAAGTATATGCCAAACAGGAGAGGTCCTAAGACTGAGCCCTGGGGAACTCCACTTGTAACCGGTTTAGAGTCGGACCTAGCTCCCGCAACTTTTACCATGTGGGTTCTGTCCGTAAGCCAGTTGGCAACCCATTTCATGACGTAGGGGTTTATGTTCAGGCTGGTGAGCTTGTCTATAATACCTGAGTGGGGAATGGTGTCGAAGGCCTTTGCGAGGTCTAGGTAGGTCTATGTATATGTATATATATATATATATATATATATATATATATATATATATATATATATATATATATATATATATATATATATATATATATATATGGTTCCCTATTAGAATCCTGAAACACTATAAGCCTGAAAGTCAAAATCCTGAAAACTAATGACTGAAAATGCAAAATCTCGAAAATGCAAAATCCTGAAAGTCAAAATCCTGAAAATACAAAATGGACATACTGACGTCATTGTGGCTTTGCTATTGTTAGCCCTGTGGTGTTAGGGTCATGCGTTGGGTCCGGGTGAGTGTGCGGTTGGTTTTATGTTAGGGTTTGGGGCGTATAAGTGAGTTAGGGTTAGGGAGCAGGTTAGGCATGTATGCAATAATGACAAATATTGGGGTTAGGGGCGGTTTAAGTGAGTTAGGCTTAGGGCGGGTCAGGTGAGTGTGCGATAGTGACGGACCTTAGGGTTAGGGTTAGAGTCAGGGTCAGTTGGTAGATATTAGTGTCTTTATAGTGACATATTTGCATTATTTGTGTTTTCAGGATTTTGACTTTCAGGATTTTGCATTTTCGAGATTTTGCATTTTCAGTCATTAGTTTTCAGGATTTTGACTTTCAGGCTTATAGTGTTTCAGGATTCTAATAGGGAACCATATATATATATATATATATATATATATATATATATATATATATATATATATATATATATATATATATATATATATGTCTGTATACATATACACATATATATATATCGATGTACATATATTGCTATAGATATGGAGAGGGGGGAGTGTGACAGAGAGGGGGTGAGAGTGACAGAGGGGGTGGGACAGGGGGAGTGTGAGATCGTCATACACAGTCATATCTGTAGATAGTCAGATCTGTCTGTCTATGTATATGTATCTCATATATCTATATCTGTATGTGTGTATTACATATATATGTTTGTACATATTCTATCTATCTACATCTATGTATTCCTACATCCCTCTCTATGTATGTATACATATATGCATATTATATATATATATATATATATATATATATCTACATACATACATATATTGACATACATACGTATCCATATGATAGGTATATCAACATGTTTATTTACAAAACTGTATACACACACTAACATACTGCTAAACAAACATAACTATGAAACCTACTTTGTACATTGCACTACAACCTACATTCAACTTACATTGATATGTGCACATAGATGCCCTCACATACATATGTATGTACAGCCTTCACTGATAGTTGCTGTATGTCCCCTGCCCTATGCACATCTTCATATACATATGGATACAGACCAATGACACATATGGAGGGTTCACAGTGTGTAGACTTTTAAAGTATTACTTTATATTACCTCTGCTTGTCACAGCTGCTTGCATTGCCGTCTGGTTTGGTGTCCTGCTGCTCCAGTTGCCAGTTGTCAGCTTTCGAGTGGTTGTTGATGACTGGTTTTGTTTGTGTATGTTTTTTTCTCTCTCTCTCTCTCTCTCTCTCTCTCTCTGTCTCTCCCTGCCTCCACAGGGTGCAATGAAAGTATTGCATGTGTGGACTGGGAGTACAGCATGCTTTTGTAGGTATCTGCATATGTCCATGTGATGGCCTCTGCACCAATTGTTAGCCAGCATTTGCTAATTGCATGCAGCCAGTTGTGTACTGATTGCAGTTCTCACTGTGATTCCAGGACAGTGCTATAAAAAGGTATGTGAGATAGGCGTAGACCTTTCAGAGTTTAAGGGCAGGGACCATGCTGGTATGCTGTGGACACTGTTCTGTGAGTGTAAAGGTTAGTATCCCTCTCATATTTCTGGCTGTGTTGTAGATTAACATTTCTCCATTCATTTCTCCAGTTTCCTGTACTAAGTGTGTATGTACACTGACACCTAAGACTACTACTACTGTTAATGTGGGGGTGTGTGCTTTCCTGTGGGACATGTGGTGTAACTGGTATATAGCAGTGGCTCTTGCACTTTGTTGCTATGGCTTCAATATTTGCCCTTTACATTCACTACATGTATGCCTGCTAGGTGTCTTGACTGTAGTGTGTTGTTGTGGCTTTCCTAATTTCCATGTACATTCACACCTTGGAATGCTTGCTATATCTGCTAGGGTGTTACTGCATGCAGTGTGGTCTGGCCATGGTGTGGGCCTTAACATCTATTAGGGTATTTGAGTATGCTGCTGAGCAAGCCCCAGAGACTCTCAGGTGCATCTTTTATCTGCCTCATGGAATAGTACATATCAGTGGGGTACACCAATTAAATTGTCTGGTATTCTGCAGTTGTGACTGTGGGATAGCATGAGCATATGTATTACTACACTATTTCTGCCGTGCAAGTGGTGCATACTTTCAGTACTTCATAGTTACCATTGCATGTGTTGTAACACCTTTCTGCCTACTGTTTGTACATTTCACAGGGAGTCTGTGGGGCATCCCTGTAACTCAGTCACTGTTGCTATGTCTAGGCTCTTAACTATTCAAATATGGCAGTGTCAGACCTCTGAAGTGTACAGATATTTGCAGGTTGTCCACATTTTTGCCTCATATTTTGGTCAATATCTCATAAACAGCTTTTTCTGGCAAATCACTGTGGGCTCAAGTCAGACTATAGTGACAAAACATTTCAGTTTCAGACTTCATACCCTTCCAAACATCCAACAAAATGCAGAACCTGTTACTCTCTCAACTGTCTAAGTTTGTTGTAGCATTATTTGGAATGTGTCCCTGTTTTTGGCCCTTTGCTCCACATTTTTTTTATTTAGTCCGGATGTGTTCCTGTAAGAGGTTGTGGGGTATGGGCAGTGATTATCCTGCTGTGAGTATGTGTGTGGCTTGCAAGGTGCTACAGTGACATTATTACCTACTAGCTACCAACTAGCATGGCTGTTTCTGTTCACACACTACTATTCTAGAAATCCACTACATTTGACAGTAAATATACATGACATGCTTTGTGTACTACACATCCTATATTCCCTTTACATTCATTCCTACTATTACATGATATATTTATTGTAGCACAATGTTCTTAAATAGCAGTCATGGCTTAGTGGTAAGTCATGCAGACTACTGTTTCCAAGGTCCTGGGTTTGGGACTGATAGTGGGATTTTAGTTTGCTTTTGAGCAGACTACAGGACTTGTCATTCAGAGTGACTAAGGCACTTTTAAGCAGTTGTAACTGCTTACAACTGCTTAAAAGTGCTTACTCTTGTGCACACCCGCGCTATTTTCCTTGAAAGAAATTAAAATGGGGAGACAGGAAAGTGGTGAAAAAGGGGTCACAAAGAGGTTAAGACAGTAGGGAAACAAGCTTGGGTTTTGCAGGAGGGATGTAGGTAAGGCCCATAGCTGCCCATTTCTTCTTCAGCAACAGCTGTGCATATGTTTGTAATTTGGTGTGACATTTGAAACCTTCCACCACTGAGAGAGGTGTGAGGACAACAATAATACTTGTTGTACAGCCAATTGTAATTGACAGTTTCCATGTCCAGCAGACATGTGTGCGAAATGAGCAGCTATGTATGGGGCGTAATTTTTTTATGGGTACAGAGTGCCCTTTTTTTTTTTTTTTTCAGGTGAGAGTGGTATGTCAGGTACAGGAAGTCAGTATAGCTGGGGAGGTAGGTTGGGCAGGTTAACAGACAAGACAAACAAGACGCATACAGGGGCGGTGTATGACACATGTGGGGGGGTTACACAATTGACGGGGACAGATGTTTGGATATCTAGAGCCCATGAGCCCACAGATGGCAACAGTGGAACTGATATCCCCACCCGTGGGCAATTGCCACTATGCCTTCATGGCCCAGGACGGGGCTGTACTGGGGGCTGTGTAGGCCGGGCAGCAGGCACGCTCGTTAGTTGTGCCACCTGTGCCTCAAGCTGGCGTAGGGGCCCAAGAACAGCTTCCTGGATCTCCCTACGCACCACAGTCTGGACACTACGGAGGGTGAGTGGTTGTTCTCCTCCGGCCACACTTGCAGAAGGGGGACGAGCCCCATCCCCTGCATGGCTTCCACCCACAGGTGGCACAGGGCCACCGGAGGAGGGTCCGGCCTGGGCACTACTGCCAGGTGCACTCGCCAGCTGAGGAAGGAGAGGTGGGTCCGCTGGAACCCGCCTTCCCTGTCGTCCTATGTTTTGCATTATGTCATGACAGTTTGGGTTAGTAACGTACAATACCATTCACAATTAGTTGTAACAGCATGCATTAGTATTCCAATTAACCAAACACCCAGATATTCAAACCATTGAACAGCAAGCATAACACATGCATATTTTGAACAGCAATACACAGTCCAACAACATGCAGGGTTGATTGATGGCAACAGGCCATCAGGTTTGGATGTATGAACAGGGCAGATGCATCAACGCACATGCAAATATGTATGAACCAACAGGACACATGTCCAGGGGTGTTAATTGTGATTGCACATACCAATTTCACGTGGAATGGATTATATGTGGTTATAGGGTAGGGTGAAGAAAATTTAATTAACAACTTCAAATACCAATACATATGCTGTACATTTCTAATAGCTGCAGATATATATACACTACAGTTCTGCCTACAGTTTCCTATGTGATAACTACTTCAAGTTGGTGATAGGAATGTTACTGCTACATCAATATACATTTTCATTTTTATTCATACACATTCATATCTGGCTCTGTTCAGCTACATCATCCTGCTACATTTGCTTTATATAGCTATAGACAACTGTGGATGTTTGGTATTTCAGACAACCATACTATCTGCATATTGCAGACTGAGAGCAACATATCCAGATTTTGGGATACACATTCCAGCTGTAACATTTTCAAGACATTTTACTGTTTGGTTCTGCTTGTCACATTCATTTCATTCTGTACTGACTGCAGTATACTTTATTCAGGAGTTATTACTACTTTATTGGTGGATTCATAACTCTTTCTCACACTCTCTCACTTGTTTTATTTTTACAATTCAGGATGGTACTTAATTCTAGGCTTTATTGACATGTTTTACCTGTAGTTATAACAATCCTTTCCAACAGTCTCATTTCTTTCATGTTTCTGTATTTCAACAGGGATATATTTCTCACATGTGTTTTACTCAGCTTCTGCAGCTGTACTATTATATTACAGGTGGGACATCTTTATTTCAGACTTTATTTCAGACTTGTTTCATTTTTCTGTTTGGATTACAGACTGCATCACACTTTTGTAATCAAGCAATACTTGCAAACCCTCTTACACTGTTACTTGCACATTTTATTACTTAGTGACTACACTGCACTCTTTTGCTAACTGTCATACTTATATATTTATTTACAGTTACAGGGAGAGGATTACTGACCTGCCTGGTGGCAACTGCAGCCTATCGCCATAGGCTCTACGGTTCGCAGATCGGACACCTGCAGCTGTAATATAAATAAAGTAATATTGGAATACACATCTCCATAATATCAGCTAGGTTAATTTCTTACATAAATAATTAGATGTAACTTACTCAGTAGTGGGGCATTGGGCATTTGCCAGGCCTCCTGGATCCAACAGTTCAGTTGGTCCTGCTTCCATCTCTTCAGGTCCGCATGGTGGTGACGGACCTGCTCACCAGTCCTTGGTATCCCTGTGGCACTGGTGAGATCATGAGCCAACCAGTCCCACGCCTCAGCCCTATATGCTCCCCACAGGACCTGGCCCTGCATGAGTTGGGTCTCATGATTGTGGACAAGGAGCCAAACCATATATTTGGACTCCTCAACACCATACCCCTGTGCTCGAAAGCAACTACCCTCACCTACACCTGACATTCTGACTGCAAGTTGGTTCTACAATTGGTTATGCTGTGTATTCCTGCCTATGGGGCTTATATAAGCCGTTTTTCCCGCACTTATCTGTGATTGGCCAATTTGGAATTGTATCAGCTTCACAAAACCTGCTTTGTCATGCTCCTCTTTCTATTCATTCCTATATATATGCTATTACTGTATTTCAAAGTGCAACTGTCATGGCTTAGTGGTTCAGTACCTTGACTATGGTGCATAGTATCCTGGGTTCGAACCTGGCCACTACTTTTTAAATTTTATGACTATCTACACAGGCTAGGAGGTGTGTCTGTGTAAAGGCAGTTTTGTTACAGCTTGCTCAACGTTGCCCGTCGGTTAGCTTGTTGGCGCGGCTCGCAGCTCCGCGCAAACGGGGTACGCTGGTTTACGCATCATTTGGCTGTCAGCACGCATATTACGCTCAGCTCAGCTACGGGCACACAGTTTCAGCATGTTAAAATGCTGCTCAACCCCGGGCACTCATTTTACACCTGTTAAACCACTGCTCACCTACGGGCAGATGTACAAACTTGTTAGACTGTAGCTCAACTATAGGCACATCTGACATTTGTTTTTTTTTTTATTATCTCACATTTCTTCAAAATATATGGCCCATTTCATTACATTTTACATAAAATCTAATTTTATATGTGTACATATATGTCAGGGACTTGTTTCGTGTTTATTTCACAAAAAAAAAAAAAAATTGATGTTGTGGGGGCTCGAACCATGACTGCCTGCTCTTCAGCCGACGTCTCTATCGCTACGCTATTGCTTCTTAGCTTACTTTGCATATTTAGTTCTTATATGCTTTTCCACTGACTGCTAACTCTGGCTAAGCTACGGGCACGCCCGCACAAACGAGCGCACTCACGGGCAAACATCTTTACAATTTAAAAAAAAATTATAAGATGTTCATTTGTACATTTTATGTTCGTAGTCTGTGGGGGCATGTGTTGTGTTGTGTTTATTCACATTTACACGGGCTCTGTCATGGGGGTTTACTTTCGGGACTTTTACTCTTTTGGGGGTGTGTCCGTTTGCAGGGCTCGGCCAATGGACACGCCCCCTACTGTCTACCATGGACCGTGTAAGCCTAAGGTGTGATTCAGCATGCCCTCATGCATATGCATGACATGCTGATGTCACACCGTTTAACTGCAGCCTCCGTGTAAGTCTTGTAACTCTTACACTGAGGCTTCGTGAATCCTGCCCATAGTCTTTTTTGCTCAGCTTTATTAAATTATCATTTAAGACACAGACACACATACATTAATAGAAAGGAATATATACCATATCAACATTTTTTATTTTCATGTATTATACATTACATTTTATTATTTCTAACAATTAACATTCTTTCCAACATTACATAAATTGCTTAATCGCTGCCTTCCCTTAAACCTCATTCCTTCTCCTAAACATTATTCAGCATGTATTATTCCAGCAAAGTCCATTTACATCTATGTAATTTCCTCCTTCCCTTTTCTAAACATCCCCCTCCAATTCTTTTATCTTCTTTACAATAAAAAAACACTTCAGTTACAGTTGCTTTAGATTTTGATTTCCATTTTTAGTAATTGCTTTTTTTTTTTTTTGTCAGCCAATGGCATTACAGTCAGTATAGCCTTACTCGTTATAAAATCCTTTACTAATGCATTCTATGGGCACCTACAAGAATGCATGGATCGTGCTATCCCAAGCAAAACCAAGACTCACTCCTCCAAGAAAAGGAAACCAGTCTGGTAGACCCCTGTCATAAACAAGCTGTACAATAGAAGGAAGAAACTAGTACAGAAAAGAGTAAAATCCCGAGAAGAGAAGACATCCCCGATCAGTATCAGCAAGAAATTACGATCCCTCATAAAATCATCCAAGGCAAGCTTCGAAAGAACGATTGCCAAGAACTCCAAAGATAACCACAAGGCATTCTTTAGCTATGTCAAGAATCTAAGTGGCAATGCTCAGATCTGCTCGGAGTTAGTGCAGAATGGCACAAAATACACTGAACCAACCGATATCGCCAACATCCTGGCAGACAGGTTCAGTGCAGACTTCACCCCCCTCTCACACCAGAAGGGCCCATAACCATACCAGAAGAATGTAGAGCCCCTGAAATCACAGACACTCAGGTTAAAACAGCCCTCTCCAAAGCCAAAAACACAGCATCAATGGGACCAGACGGTGTCCCAGGCTGCATCCTACACAAGCTTAAAGATGAACTAACCCCTCACCTAAACACACTGCTCAAACTCAGCCTCTCCACAGGCTACGTACCCATAGAGTGGCACACAGCAATGGTTATTCCGCTCCACAAAGGTGGAAAGTTGGAGCCACAACAGACCCTAGGAACTATCACCCTATAAGCCCGACTAGCTTGTTCTGCAAGCTATGGGGCACATTATCATGGAACTCATTAACACAGACATTGGGAACCTCCAAACATTGGACCCTACCCAGTTTGGCTTTGTTAAAGGCAGATCATGCCTCCTAAACCTGGTGGACTTCTTTGAGACAGTTACCAATGCTATAGACAAGGGAAAGGTGGTACACATAGCCTACCTAGACCTCGCAAAGGCGCTCAACGCCATTCCCCATTCTGGTATTATAGACAAGATCACCAGCCTGAACATAAACCCCTATGTCACAAGATGGGTTGCCAACTGGCTCATGGACAGAACCCACATGGTGAGAGTTACGGGAGCTAGGTCCGACTCTAAACCGGTTACAAGTGGCATTCACCAGGGCTCAGTCTTAGGACCTCTCCTGTTCGCCATATACTTCTCAGAGGTACAGATAAGCACAGGAGGACTATGGCTGACCAAGTTCTCAGACGACTGCAAACTAGGGGCTGCAATTGACTCTCCAGCTGACACAGACATCCTCCAAATGTGTCTCACCTAGAGGGATACCTGGTGTCAAAATCATGGCCTCAAGCTAAATGCCAAAAAGTGCATAGTCATCCCCTTTGGAATAAACAAAATACCCACAAACTACCACATAGGTGGTAGTCTCCTAAATATGGAAAATGTAATATGGGATCTGGGGACCCAAGTAGATAGTAATCTCTCCTTTGATAAGCACATTGCCAAATTAGTTAGAAAATCCTTCTATGTGGCCCACCTAATCACAAAAGGGTTCACATCCAGATCAAAAGAGGTCATTGTGCCCCTCTACTCATCACTCATCAGACCCATCATAGAATACAATGCCCCATTTGGGATGTACCTTACAAGACATTTGCAGCAGCTGGAAGACCACATAAGTACCTCACCAAGAGGATCACTGGTCTCAAACAGATGCCCTATGCAGCTCAACTGAAAAAACTCCAGCTGTACTCGGTTGCATATCGCCTACTCAGAGGTGATCTCTGCCTGACATACAAGGCCATGTCCAACCCAGAATTGATGGACATGCTCCACCTAAAGAAAACTTTATCCCCTCGAGCCACATGCTCTAGGTATCTAAACCTCACCACAACAATAAATAGGACGTGCTGGAGGGATAGATTCCTGTCCCAGAGACTTCCCACGCTTTGTAACAAGATTCCAATCTACATTAGGCAGAGCTCCTCACTAACACTCTTCAAGAGAAACCTTGACAAGTGGATGGGAAACAGAAAGTTTACCCCAGGGATCACTTCAGTGGCTCTGCTGGACAGAGGCACAGGGAACTAATCTAATGGGACGGCGAAAGCCAACACATTCTGGCTAGGCTTATAATGCCTTCGGGCAGATAGCCTAGTACCTACCTATGAACCTATATGCAATTTAGATCCTATGTCACAGCTCCAAAGAATCATTTCCTTAGTTACAACCCTTTGTTCCCCCAAAGTTTATGTCTGAGTACTTTGGAAAGAATTTTTTAAATCTGCCAACTCATTGCACTCTCATAAAACATGTTGTCAGCTACCTGTTTTTTGCTGATCACACCTCTGGCATTTGCTATCTACCTAAGGAAAAATTGTGTGAAATCTGCTTGGGTATAAAAATACCTGTGTAAACATTACTAAGCAAAACCCCTAAATCTCCTAGACTTTGTTACATGTTTGGGAGCTGTGCATTTGACCTCCAATTGATCCTTTACAAACTGCCTTTCCAGTTTCTCTTCCCAATCTTTTCTAGCCTCCGCTGACTGATTATTAATGTTGTTTTGCAATATTTTATATGCCTAGTAATTACTCCTTTTTTAACAACAGCTTCTGATATTCAGCATTCTCAGTACTGCGGTAGTCTATGGGTTGTATCCTGCCAAGGATACGACAACTGGCCAACTTCCCATAGCTCTAACCTCCACCAACACACACACACACACACACACACACACACACACTTACACACACACACACACATACACACAGTCACTCTGGCTGCCTATAGGCTTATCCCTTTTGAAGGGAACTGTGAAAGAAGCCATAGTGCCTAAAAATCTTCAACACTTTCTTACCGTCTCATGCGATGCATCTCTGAGACTTTTTTTAGAGCAACAGTTGGCCAAGGCTTCCTTTCAGACAGATAAGACCCATTTTGTGGCTGTTTCTGCACATATAAATTATATTTTTATTATATTTTAACATTTTAAGTGTTATTTTTGCTGAAAACACTAGTATTTCTGTTTAAGAATACCTGTTTTTTCCGGCACACCAGTAGAGGTTCCTCGATTATTGTTATTGCCATCTCCAGGGATTGCTTTCAAAATATTGATTGTCTTTTAGTGCCTTATGGCTTGTTTTATTGAATGTTTTTAGGAAGTGTGCCTATATATTTCTGGGGGGATAGGTGAACATGTATATGAATGCTTGTGTTTAACACTTGTTTAATTGATTTTACATGTTTTTTGCAGAGCAGTTAACTTGGGTAATTCTGATTATATTTTATGAGAGAAATCTTGTGTGCTGCTTGTATAACTTTGTTTTGGGACATTTTCTACCTTTTCTGGAAGGCTTGTGTGCTGCTTGTGCTGATTAGTGATAGCTTACCTTACAACCAGCTCCTTCTGGCATTCGATATCAGCAATCATTTTTTTTCCTGCTACAACATGGATACTTACTCTGGTTCTGCTGATCCTTCTCCAGATGTACCTAAAAAGAAGAAAACATACAAGTGGATACCATATCATATTACCTATGCTGCTTGGCAAAGATGGCCTGGGAGTTAGCTCTTCAGTACTCCCTAAATCTTCAGGCCCTTGCATACCATCAGAGCAAAATATAGTGGCAAACAAACTCAGAAGATCCTGGACAGACTCTCATGAGTGAAACCTCAGTTAAGATGAACTGTTTCCAATCTCTCTGTGAGGCTTTTGCATAATACAGCTGATGGAGTGGTTAGGGCAGCAGACACAGTTATGAGGTGCCATGCCTAGGTCCATTTATATGACTTTGCAGACAGCACTAAGGCTTCCTTCATTAATGCCTTATACTGGATCCCTCCTCTTTAGACCCAAGGCTATAGAAAAAAACTTTTGAAATGTGAACAGTAGGAGAAGACACTGTCTGCATTGGAGTGCATTTTGGAAACCCTCACCAGTCCTGTAGGAACCAGAAGTCTTCCACAGCTTTGTGGTTTAGGAAATCACACCATTTTCTCTTATGATTCCTTTTCCTATAGGGGAAACCATGGCAGAGAGAGAGCTTCCTTTTAAAGGAGTCCACCCAAGGGGTAGTGAGGGGTCCAAAAAAAATCAGAGATTATGAAACCCTTCCTCCAGGAAGTAACCTCAACATCCCTGAGGACTTGCCTGACTGCTCCACTCTGGAGGTAGTTGTGGTTTGAATGTCTCTCCACCTAGGCTGACTGCTTGCCATCATGAAGCACAACTGGATAAGGAAAATAATATCCAAATGTTGTAAAATACCACTGACAACCAGACCTAAACCCTTGTCACTGCCCCTCCCAGATTGGGTGAGTACCTGGTTGCTGAAGATATAACTCAAAAAAATAGAAAGCAGTTCATTGAAACTACTTTCACTGACAGTGGATATTGCTTTTTTTCCCTCCATTGTTGTGCACCTTCAAATGTGGTATATATAATTCCTGGGGCTGTGGGGGGTGTACCCCACACGGGAGTGCAGGGAGCTTGCCCCCTGGGAAAAAAAATCTTTTAATGATCCCTGAAGGTGATTTTGGCAAACTTTTTCAATTTTTCTGCATTGACTGAAACGACCTTTGGTGACTCAACATGTATCACCCATATCTATCACCCCACCAGGAAACAGCAGCAGCAAAAGAGATTACCCAGCTCCCACAAAAAATTGCTATCTAAGAGGTCCCAGCAGACCCAAAAAGGTCTGTTTACTACAGATTTTTTTAGTTCTTAAAAAAATCAAAGGACCTCAGGCCCATCTTGTGTTTCATGATGGCAAGCAGTTAGCTTAAACAGTTATGTAAAGAAGACAACGTTCCAGATGGTCACAGTGCAGTCACAGTGCAGTCCATACTCTGTCAATCTTCAGGATGCTTATCTACACATATAGAGTGCCAGAGTCTCCTGATGGTGTCTGTGCTTGAGGCTAGAAGACCACCATTACCAGTTTTGTGTACTTCCATGCAGTCTCACCATAGGCCACAGGGTGTTCACTACATGCATGCCAGTCAGTCATTGCGTCCCACCTGAGGCTGAAGGGGTTTCATATATTCCAATAATTGGACAATTGGTTTATAGCTGCCACAACAAGAGAGTATCTCATAATAGTGAGAGATTGTTTGTGTCCCCTTTCTGTGTTATTAGGAAATCAGTAGACACTATGATGTCTCAATCCGAACAGCTTCCAACTACCTTTCATAAAATGCCACTTGGACACCAGACTGAGAATTGCCAGACTTTCTGAAAACTGTTTTCTGACTCCCAGGGCTATGATTTCCAAAGTTCTGCTCATCCCCTTCCCCAGTTGTTATCCCCAGAGGTATCCTGTCTTGATTCCACCCAGGAAGGTTATACCTGGGAACCCGGTCTTACAGGTTGAAGTGAACAGACAGAATAATATCAGACACAGAATTAAGCACTTGCCATAATGTTGGATCTTCAGTATCCTTAATCCATCCACTTTGACAACCCATCCATCATCCCCTTCCAAATTCTAATAATACTGACCAGACAGATCTTGAAGAATTATTCTGAAGACTGTCCCCTAGTACCTGATTCTATTCCTTCTCTCCATTCTTCCCTTTAAGAGTTAGGCAGCAGACTTGATGTCAGTAACACAGCGGCGCAGCTGTATTATGGAAGCAGGGAAGGAGCTTGAGTATTTAATGGTAGCTAAAGTTGCCTGGTCAGATCTGCCTGGCAACAATACCACACATTATGTTTAGTACATAACATCCATTCTAGAAGGCCTAACTAACAACAGTTAAAATGTTTAACTGCTATTAGATATTAATTTGTGAACTGAAAGATTTGTTAAGAAATGTTAATTTACTACCAAGTCTCACACTGTACTGTACTGTGGTTTGTGTTGAATAGCATTTGCATAATCTCTTTCGAAAAATTCTATCTAGTTTATGTAAGATGTAATTGTTTGTTTTTCTTTTTTTGTGCTCTAACTTTTGCACGTTCCTGAAGTTTGTACTAACATACATACTGCAATGTTTCTTGAATGTAAATTGTATATTTTAATATGAGATTCTATTTTGTAATCTTGGAGATCTTCCCCTCTGGGGTCCACAGATAATGTAAATTGTTATGGAGTGTGAATCTGAATTTTTTAATTATTAACTTCTTTGTAATATGGAGCTTTTCTCCTCAGGTCACCACTGAAAATGGGCTACTGACCCAGTTGGACCAACCTAGTAAAATGTCAATAAAAATCATTTCTTGCAATTTTTTTATGAAAAGCTACCATTTTTAATATTAAAATGTTTTATTGTTCATTTATGTATATGTCTTAAATGTTAATATGGTGATTCATACTGTAAAATGTTTAAATGAAGTTAAACCATAATTGAAAACGTGTTTGACAATGCAGAGGACTGAAGGCCTGACTTTTAATGATCTGCTTCCTGTGTCAGTGTACAGGATTTGATTTCCTCCATTTACCTACTATGCAATTCTGAGTAAGTCACTTACCTGATAGTGCTTCCCAGTTCCCCTGAACAAAGACAGTTGTGACTAGTACAACAAGTAAGTTAAAAAAATCATGCCTGGAATGTTAGAATAAAAAGGAATGTATGGGAGCCATGAAATGTAAAGAAAGGTGAGGATATAGTGTTTTTATTGTTTGACAAAATAGAATAATATGCATATCCTTCCTGTAGCCATTTTTTCTATAGTCTTTTTCCTCCCACGTCCCAAGGAGCTGCTGCTAGCTAAACTTAAGGTCCTCTAAATTAGCTGGAGGTATGTGTGTATGCGTATGTGTCCTTCAATGGAATGGTGTCCTCTGCATTATTAATTTGGTCTTATTTATGCCTACTGAGTACCAAACTTGGTCTTGGCTCCCCTGCAACCATCAATTTGATAAAATTTGTATCAGAGGATGAATAACTGACTGAATAAAGTGCAAATATATTATTCGGATTCCACTCAGCCAGCCTGCAACCACAGAGGCAAGTCTCTGCCCAGAGATGAAGTACACAGTCAGCTTCATTTATTGGGAACAGCAGCAGGGAACCGCAAAGTTCTTCCCTGAAGTATGTGCTTAAATTGCAGAACTCCCTGTAGCCTGATTCAAGTCTGACACCACAAATCCTGCATGCTGATTAACTATGGTAAGCAGGAGCTTTGATTTTCTCCCAGTATTTCATCAAAAACTAAATCTGAAAATATGTTTCTACAAAATATATTTTTATTAACATCACACATGGCATCGTGATATGAATACAAATTTAGGAAACAAACCATTACAACATTTTTTCTCATTGGTACCGATTATACAGATATGATTTTTGTCTTATTCAAGTTCTGTCTGTCCTGAAATATCACTTCTCCTGAACTTTATTCTGTACGTATTATTCCTGCAGATTCCATTTATTTATGTGTAATTTACCCCTGCAAGAGATGATGAGATGATTTTGAACACTAGTAACAGTTTTAGTTGTGACGATGCCATTCTATTAGCAGTGAAAATGCTGTGACAATTAAAAATTGCGGCTACACTTTTATCATTTTACCAGTGTTATTTCAAATAATATCAAAGTCACACATTAGATCTGCTTTCTTTGTTGTTTAATTAGATGCAAAGTGCTGTATCCAGTAGAAGTTCCACTTAGTGTGATGCAAGGCTTTGCCTCAATCAGCTTTGATACAGCATTTCATTCATTCTGGGATTCCATTCACACAACATACAGCATGAGATGAAGTTCTTGATATGTTCTTCCTTATTTAACTAGTCCTTTGATTTATGATTATTTGCAACTTTATATACCCTCCCCTCCTTATAGCACTGTAAAGTTTGCAATATCTGTAATATCATTACCTTTAGAAAAGACATCTTCATTCAACTACATTATACAGATTACTAGATGCAAGAATGAAAGATGAAAATATGCTTAGGAGTAGAATTAACAGCTGTACAGGAAGGTAATGAACCACAGTCATCTACAGTCCTTTACATTCCAGCATTGAAGCAGGAGGTACCTACATCTGGGATGAGAAGGGTTGGAAACTCAAAAATGTTCTGACAGAAGCTTGCCTGAAAAAGAAGGTAAGCATTCCACAATGGAAAAGAACATTTCAGTCAGGAAATTAGGTACTGTAGCTGCAAAGGAGAATGTCCCTTTCTGTGTTCACACTAGTGTGGATGGAGAGGTTAAGGTGAGTGAGTCACTATGCAATGTTTATCGTGTCACTATGTGGCTCTTCATGTCTGGGGTATTTTTAGGAAATTGCACAAATACATGCACCCATAATTACAACACAGCATCGACTAGCATGTTAAGAAATACTGTGAAAGTTAATAGGGAAGTGTGAGAGGAAATGCAGATAATAAAAAAGTTGTGGTATTATGACAACTTACTTCACAGATGAAATGTTTATGACATGGTAATGAAGTTTGTTATGACAAGCCTTGTAGTGAAGAAAACGGTTTTACTAAGAATTATATTTATTTGAATGATTTTATTGTCTTAGGAGATAAACACAGAAATTATTTAATATTTTCAGCATGTTAGAATTATGCTTTCCAATCTGTACAGTTAGCACAACAGTCTGATTACAGTATCCTACAGAAGAAACACTAATAATATGCATACATTTTACTGCTTTATATATAGTTTTTAAATAAATACTTCATTACAAAGGTTATAATTTGTGTTTAGTTACTGATTCTTTCTGTTGCTGGTGGTAGCGTGATAACGAAATTGTTTCCTGATGCAAGATCTCATTATCACTGTATTTGGTATGACAGTAGGAACAGGCACACAGGAAACGACTTAGCTACATACAGTAGTTGATGTGCTGCATGCAACAGTTGATGTGTGGACACTTCTTGTGGTTCCTCTTCCCATCAAATATTCTCTTGTGTTTGTGTGAGGTCTAAACAAAATTATGTAACACTTTGGGAAAAATATACATAAAAGCAAGCCAACACTAGATGACAGGATAGCAAATATCTCTACAGCAACCATATACTTTCCCTTTGTGCTTATGTATGCTGGAATAAAAGACAGCCAAACGCTAACAAACATAAGCATGCTAAAGGTTATAAATGCTGCCTCATTAAATGCATCTGGCAGCTTCCGGGCTAAGAAGGCTACTACAAAGCTTATAATGGCCAATAATCCAATGTATCCTAACATACACCAAAAAGCAATGGGAGAACCTTCATTGCATTTGAGTATCTTCTTTCCAGGTTCAGAAGTTAGGTCTTGCTCAGGGAATGGAGGAGCACTAAGCAGCCAAACAAAGCAGACAATGACTTGCACAAAAGTGCCACTGAAGACAACAGAGTTTGAAAGTCCAGGACCGATCCACTTTCTTAGGTTGCTGTTGGGCTTTGTGGCACGGAAAGCAACAACTACCATGATGGTCTTGGCTAAAACACATGAAACACAGAGGGCAAAAATGATTCCAAATGTAACTTGACGGCACATGCATGTCAATTTCATTGGTTGACCAATAAATATTAATGAAGACAGAGGGCATAAAATCAGAGCTATCAGAAGGAGATAACTCAATTGGTTGTTATTGGCTTTCACAATTGGAGTATCACTGTGCTTAATAAAGAGAAACAAGGTTGTGGCAGCCAATAATGCAATAAATAGTGCTGTGGTTGCTAATAATGACCCCAAGGGCTCCTCAAAGGAAAGAAATTCTGTAAGCTTTGGAATACATTCATCCTGCTTCTCAGTAGGCCAGAAATCATCTGTGCATCTCAGGCATATTGTGGAACCTGAAAGAAAGAAAGGAAGGAGACAATTTTAAGATTGGGGGGGGGGGGTTCATGGGTTTGTACTGAAGTATCATTAAATGTCATATTTAGAAATACCAAATTGTAAAATTTTTGTGACCAGTAGACCCAAACATGCATTTACCTGATGCTTACTTAAGCTGTGAAGTATACCAAGATGCTAGAATCTCTGAGCTTGTATCATTAGTTGGGAGTGGGTGGGAGTCAACTCTGCATACAGTAGGTGTTTATTTATTTCTGTATTTATTTAGAGTTATGGCCAAATTCATTATTGTCTTAAGTTCTGGTATTTAGTAATTTTGTCTTTTGTTTGTGAATGCATGTAACACGTGTATTCACACACACCAGAACATATTTATACAAGTGTGTGTGTATTTGTGTATCCAAAATTAACCACTGCTAACACAAACTTTCTTATACTTACACAAAAAAAAATGAACACTTACAGGCAAATAATTACGGTAGTGCTTTCGTCCAACTTTTATTCCAAACACAAATACAAGTATTCTCCTTTGAGCTTTCCTTAGCATCCAGCTATTCACCAAGGTGTTGGCTGTGGTGGTCAAAACCTTGCAGAGAAGGGTTGTCTGGTATTCCCTTAGATGGATGACTGTGCTCTGATCACCCTACACAGGAACTCCCTGGAGATGACCTTTCTTTAGTCACTCCATCAAATGTATTCCCTGAAAGGTTTTGGCCACAATATCCCTCCTTTTATTTTAAATGTATTATTATTTATTTTATTAAATAAATTAATTAATAAAATTTACTATCCCAGTTATCCAAACAAATTGATGCACAAGAAATGCCATCCACAGGAATCTCAGTCTGGGTTTCAACAGTTTTAAAAGTAAGTCTAACCTTTTGATAGCATACAGTTTCTGTAGACATTTCCTTTTTCTGCATACAGATGCATCTTAAGCAAATATCAAAATACAGCCTGAAACATTTTGCAGAATATTCATTGCAAAATAAAAATGTATTCCAGTAGATCCTGTAACAAAGTTATTGAAATTCTTCATATTTCAGCTTTATTAGACCTTAGAAATTTTAAACATAACACTTGTATTGTCTCCAGGCAAGTGGAAGCAGCACAGTTAATATTATGATCTGAGCGCAACAGGCACAGCAGTTTGCAATGCAGCTTAGTTACTCTTTTTAGCTATTTTCTTTGCCAGAGTTCAAAACCCTTACCTCTGTCAGTTATTTAAAGGTGCATAAATATCTTTATATGCTTATAGCTAAAGCTACAGCTGATCAAACAGTATCAGTGCAGTAATACAAGTTATCTACTGTCAGCCATGTTAGTCATAAACAGATTTATAAGGTACAAAGGTTAACTCTCGCTTCTGTATCCATAAGGCAGAAGTGCAGACACATGGTACAAAGGAATGTTTGTAGATCACTGGTCTCAGTTGTTCTGTCTTTCGGCTTTTCCCGGTTAGGGGTCGCCACAGCGTAACTCCGATCCGCTAACGATTGCCGGCCCTGACGCACAACCTTCAAAGAAGGTACGCCCATTCACGCATGTCTCCACACAGAAGACGATCTAGCTGAGAATTGAACGGGACAACGTCTTGCTGTAAGGCGACAACGCTACCGCAGCACCATCACTGGTCTCAGTCATTTTACTAATAAAGAACCAGCCCTGGCTGAACTCTTAACAGTCAGGAGTTTCTTTTTTTTCCATAATAAATCTTTATTGTTATATTATTTTCATACACAAGTAAAAACAAACACAAAATTTTAAAAGAAAAAAGAAAAAACAAAAGACTACTAACTAATATCACTATCACACCAAACAAATATACAATATTTACAAGAATGCTTCCATGTAAACATTAAGAATAGAGAAAAAACAAAAAGTAGTTAATAATATTTCCAGTAATATACAGTTTAAATACAAAATTCTCTCCAAGCAAGTATATAAATGTGAATACCTTCAAGTTAAAAATGTTATGCTAATATAATATTAAATATCTGTTCCCAAATTTTTGGGTTATTAATGTTTTTATTATTCGGACTTCAGAGTAGTTTATGAGCTAATATATGCCTTGTTGCCAAAATTCTAAAGCTTTCCCAAGATGTTTTAGATGGGTCTAACCAATTAGTGGCCATATAAAGCTTCATTAACAGAAAAATATTAATATATATAGTACTTTGTGATCTAGGGAGTTCTTTCGGAGGAATATGTAAAATCGTACATTTCCATGACAACATTGTACTTTGGTAACCCATCTTCTGAAGTTGAATCTTAAGGGAATTCCAAAGCTTATATATGCATTTACAGCTCCAGAACATATGAAGAAGATCAGCCGGTTGATTTTTACAGTATGGACAAATTGGAGAGTTTTTAGAATTAAATTTATGCAGGGTAAGGCGTGTATAATATGCATTATTCCATATCATCAACTGGGTATACATCAATTTTTGAAGAGAAGTAGATTTGATAGTCAGGTCAATTGCTTTTAACATCTTACTTTTGTCTGTCACTAAAATTTTCTCTTCCCATTAGTTGGATAACAGAATTTTATCATAAAATTTAAAGTCTTTAATTAATTTATTTGTTGTTGTTATATATTTTATATCCTGTTGGAGGGCTTGCCACAACTCAAAGCATTTATTAACATTTTCATCTTCAGGTTTAAAATTTATAAAGTAGCTCATAGCAAGTTCTCTAATTTGTCTCAAAATAACAAGATAATTTTTGGGTAAATTAAATTCTTGTCTTATTTGATTGGCCTAGCGGTCCAGATATTTGTATATATCAATCAAAGTTAAATTAACTATCAGTGGAAACTTTTTTAAGATCAATTAATTGATTGTTCAATTTTAAATTAGGATTCCTATGAAAGGGTTGAAAAAAACCATCATATACTGACCCAGATCCAAAAATTGAAATAAATCTTGTATAGATAATATGTTAATGACGAAAATGAAAAGATTTGCGCTAGGGCTCCACGTTCCAAAAACCACAAGCAAAAATAGTATAAGTCCCATAAACCGGAACGTGGAGGCTTGAATAAATAGGCATACACTTTGCAGTGCTAAAGCAACAACAGCTTATACGACTAATCGTAAGTCCATACCAAAAGCAAAATATACCACAGGAGATGAATTCCACACAACTCCAGAGTGCCAGGAACGTTCTTTATTCAAATGCAGTAAGCGCTTTCACCAAAAACGGCTTCTTCAGACTATAACAGCATGGGTAATCAACAGCCTTTAAATACCATTCATAAAACATTATCCTATTATGCAATTAATCAATTAATTCACCTTAAGCATTTAAAGTGACAATGAATATATTTATACAATATTTAACAATTTTAAAAATTTCATATATGTATATATAAAAAATGACATATATAAAACGATATGCTAAAAGTCTTATAAAACCACATCACTTTATCAAATATATGCCCCATTCATAACATGCACATTCAGGGTGTCATCAAGTTGAAACTCTGCATAACTTCCTTCTTTTTAATACTGGTTGAATGCTAACCTTGTCATTCAGGCCTTGGACTTGGATGAAGTGAGGTTAAAAGTATTTTGTGTATATAACACTATAGATGATTTGTACAGATGTAACATTATTGATAGGAACCTATCTAGGTTTTTGAGGGTAACCAATCCCTTAATACCTGTACTCAAGGGCCTTCCCAAAGTCCATAAGAATGTATCTAACCCCCCGATGAGACCCATAGTTTCAGGGCAGGGATGGTTGACTCAACCATTCTCATTGTATGTGGAAAAACAGTTAAGACCCATCCTTGACTCTAATGATATTATTTTGAAAGACAGCAAAGAATTTTTAATTAGTTTGTATGAGTATGTCAATACATTAGATGAGAGTAGTGAGTATTTTTTAGTGACCTTTGATGTAGTCAGCCTCTTCACTGTCATTCCCAATGATAGTGGGGTTGATTGTATACAGGAATATTTAAGGAAGTATTCATCTTTAGATATCAATACAATTGAATTAATAGCACTTTTTCTTGAAATTATATTAGAAAACAATGTGTTTTTATTTGCGAATGAATTATATTTGCAAAGGGATGGCGTAGCTATGGGCACATCCTGTGCCAATAGCTACACCAACCTTGTTATGGCTATATGGGAGAAGGATACACTAATACCAAGTTCAAGGTACAAACAGCATGTTACATTCTATAAGAGGTTTGTGGACGACCTCTTTTTAATTTGGAAGGGGAGTGAAGCACAATTGCATGAGTTTGCTGATTACATCAATAACACTACTAGTTATTTAAGGTTCACTATGAGTTATTCTAAAAATTACTTATCGTTTTTGGATGTGGACATCATCAGATTGCAGAATGGTCTACTGAATACTTCTGTTCATAGGAAGAGTTGCTACAAAAATACTCTACTTCACAGAACAAGTATGCATCCGCTACATGTTTTTGGTAATGTTATGAGAGGACAGGCCATGAGGGCATCTCGTCTCAACCCCACAGATGACGGATATAGGAAAGAAATCTCTGGTTTGAGAACGAGGCTGTTATGCAGGTCATATAGTGAAGTGGAGATTAATAAAGCTTTTACTGATACTAGTGGGTTGAGGAATACTATAGCGCATCCATATTTTTCTAGTGGAAGTGATAGTACAAAACAGGAAGGTGAGGGACCCCCACCCAAGACTATGAATACCACTCTCAGTGTTCCCATTTTTTATACTAGTGATGTTTTCAATATTAGGAACATCATTGAGAAACATTGGGATGTGTTATGTGTGGATGAGGAGATTAGTAATGTTGTAGGTCCAACACCAAGGTACACCTATAAAAACAAAATGAACCTTAAGAGTATGTTGTGCCATAAAGATGGGGTAAGACATCCAAGTCCAGGTTTCAATACTAATGCATGTGGTAGTTGCAATCAATGTGGGTACATTAATAACAGTACCATTTTTGAACAACCTGTCACTGGACAGATTTTTTCTTTTATGACAGGGACCAACTGTAGGTCTAAAAATGTCATTTATCTTGCAACCTGTTCTGCCTGTTCAGCGTTTTACATAGGTAAAACGAACAGGCAATTAAGAGAGAGAATAAGGGAGCATAATTATAAAATGAGGGTTAGAGATGCAAATAATGCATTAGCGAAACATCAGATGACAACGAGTGATGCACATACATTTACGTTTCTTGTCTTACAGAATATCTATACAACTCTGAGAGGGGGGGATGTTGAAACCTACACACTAGAGATGGAACTTAGATGGATCGTCAGGTGCAGAGCCGACTCTAGTCCTGGCCTGAATGACAAGGTTAGCATTCAACCAGTATTAAAAAGAAGGAAGTTATGCAGAGTTTCAACTTGATGACACCCTGAATGTGCATGTTATGAATGGGGCATATATTTGATAAAGTGATGTGGTTTTATAAGACTTTTAGCATATCGTTTTATATATGTCATTTTTTATATATACATATATGAAATTTTTAAAATTGTTAAATATTGTATAAATATATTCATTGTCACTTTAAATGCTTAAGGTGAATTAATTGATTAATTGCATAATAGGATAATGTTTTATGAATGGTATTTAAAGGCTGTTGATTACCCATGCTGTTACAGTCTGAAGAAGCCGTTTTTGGTGAAAGCGCTTACTGCATTTGAACAAAGAACGTTCCTGGCACTCTGGAGTTGTGTGGAATTCATCTCCTGTGGTATATTTTGCTTTTGGTATGGACTTACGATTAGTCGTATAAGCTGTTGTTGCTTTAGCACTGCAAAGTGTATGCCTATTTATTCAAGCCTCCACGTTCCGGTTTATGGGACTTATACTAGATAATATGTTAGTTTTAATGTGTTCAATAATCCCATACATTTTCAAAGTATCTTTACCTAAAAAGGGTATTGCTTTAGGATTAATGTTTAACTTTAAAATATATTTATAATTCAAAATCACCCAAGTTGGTGTCCACTTAGTAGTAGTTGTATCATAGTTGGCAATTCTTAGAATTCTATTAGAGTTCACAATTAGGTAGTACAATTCAAAGTTAGGCAACTCCAGTCCTCCTTTATTTTTTGGAGTCATTAATTTATCATAAGATATCCTGGTTTTTTTTGGTTCCCAAATGAATTTAGCCAATTCTTTATGAATTTTTTTAAAAAATGTCTTTGAAAGTATTAATTGGGCTGACCTAAAAATATAAAGTAATCGTGGTAACACATTCATTTTGACAATTGAAACTTTTGCTAGTAGTGGCAATCATAAATTTTTCCACCTCCCAAAATCAAAAATTATTTGGTCCCAAATTGTTTTAATGTTATTATTGTAGAAGTCTTTATTGTCTGTAGAAAACTCAATACCTAAATATTTAACTTTTTCTTTAAATGTTACCTGCCCAACCAAAGGCAATAGCAAAAAAGGTTTAGGTGTCTTTAAAGGAAAAATATTGTTTTTTTTTCCAAGTTAATTTTGTAGTTAGAGATTTCTGAAAAATCATTAACAGCCTTCAATAATTTGTCAGTGCCAGATATTGGAGATGCATAATAAATATTAAGATCATCCGCAAAAGCTGCCATTAAGATTTTAGTTCTATAAATTATTGGGACATTATGATAGACATTCTGTTTAATATATAAGAACAGAGGTTCAAGATAATGATTAAATAGTAAAGGGGACAAAGGGCAGCCCTGACATGTTCCAGTCTTAATCTGTATTCTTTTGGAGAGGCTTCTATTAATGCACAGTGTAGTATAGGGATTACTATATAATATTTGCAACATTTGAACAAATTCATGGGATATATTAAAATAAGGTAAAAGAGCAAACAAAAAAATTATATCAACCCTGTCAAAGGCCTTCTGTGCATCAATTATAAGGGCATAGATATTAAGATTATTTTGTTTAGCATGTGTTATCATAGTATGTAATGTAAGAGTATTACCACTGGTTTGTCTACCTGCCATAAATCCAGCCTGTTCTTTGGATATTATATGAGTCATGATTTTCTTCAGTCTAGATGCTATAATGGAGGTTAGAATTTTCATGTCTACATTCATTAAGGATATCGGTCTATAATTATCGGGGTTTTGAGGATCTGAATTGGCTTTATGTATAAAAATAGTTTTTGAGGCGTTAAGATGAGGATCGTTAATATTATTCCTAACAGTTAGGAGTTTCTTAATTTAAGCAGAGCACCCAGATAAAGATGCATAGTGTACTTCTCCCTGCCGAAAACCTCTTTCAAATTCTTATTTTATTATAGCACCAGATAACAGTAAGTCTTACTAAATCTTACTGCCTTAGATTCCGATATTAGGTAGTGGCTAAGATTATGGCCTCAGAGACCCTTCAAAAGCTTAGCCAAGTAATGTATTTAAAGTGAAACTGTAGAAGAGGGCATTTGGATGCTTTTTATGTTGGAAAAACCACACACACAAACTTAAAGAGAGAATACAAACACATATATGATGTACAGAAGAAAAATACAAAGAACTCACTATATAAACACACTTTAGAATGCAAACAGGCTTGGTTTAGTTTTTTGTCCTAGAAGAAATAGCTCAAGACCCAAGAGGGAGACCATGGAAATGCTGAATAGAGTATAGGGAAGTCTGTTGGCAAATGCTGTTAGAAGCCAATAGACCACCAAGCCTAAATTAAAATATATCCCTGGTTCCAGTTTAAAATTAAGAGCAGCTAGACTCTAGGACAATACTTTTATGGTTAGATGACACATAAACTCTCCCACCATTTATGTACTTGAATAAGTATGATATCAGTTCCTTGAGATGCACAGACTAACAAAAAATTTGTTCAGCCCTTTTGCACTGATTTTTTTAAGACTTTACATTATTTATTTATGCTTCAGAATAGGTGGCCATGGCGGTGCAGTGGTTAGCGTTGCTGCCACACAGCAAGAGGTTCTCTGGTTTGATCTCAGCACGGGTGCCTTCTGTACGGAGTCTGCATATCCTCCCTGTGGTCGCGTGGGTTTCCTCTGGGTGCTCCAATTTCCTCCCACATCCCAAAGACATGCTCTAGGTGGATTGGACACTCTAAATTGGCCCTAGGTGTGAGTTTGTGTACCTTCTGTGGAAGGTTGGGTGCTGGGCTGGCAACTTGACACCATAAAACAAGTAACAAAGCGAAACTAATAAGATAACAAAGCCACACAGTGAACTGCATAAACTGATTTATTACTTTTATAACATAAAAACAATGATATTCTAAGCGCTTTCACCCATCCACATCAGGGCATCATCAGAGTACAAAGAATTAACAACAAGGCCATTCTTTATATAAAATACCTAATAGCATAATAATTTAATTGAAGAAGTGATTTAATTAAAAAAGTGGTGTCTATTAAAGTGACTTAGCACAAAGACATAAACAACTTTAAGTATAAAGTATATTTAGGTATTTAAATATAAATAAACAAAATATTACAACATATTTATGTACATATTTTATATACAATATATTTTAAAGAGTTTATACATTTTTATTATTAAAAATTTTTTTTCAACAATTCACATATATAATACGTATATATACATTTTGTGATAAATTGTAGTTTGTTTTAACAAATTGTATTATTTTCATTTAAACAGCATATCTGATTTATATCCCAATATATTTTACACTTTTAACTTTTTGTACAAACATTTATAACGATATTTAGATTTTATCTAATATTTATCATTTTGTATTAACATATACCCATTTATTTATTTATTTATTGTTTTGATATACAAATACACATTTTTTATATCAATTGACATTGTTTATGTCTTTGTGCTAAGTCACTTTAATAGACACCACGTTTTTAATTAAATCACTTCTTCAATTAAATTATTATGCTATTAGGTATTTTATATAAAGAATGGCCTTGTTGTTAATTCTTTGTACTCTGATGATGCCCTGATGTGGATGGGTGAAAGTGCTTAGTATATCATTGTTTTTATGCTATAAAAGTAATAAATCAGTTTATGCAGTTCACTGTGTGGCTTTGTTATCTTATTATATCGACACCATAAAAACTCCACTGCCAATTATGAGCAGACATGTGATCCACTGTGGCGACCCCTAACCAGGAAAAAACGGAAGAAGAATTTATGTTTCAGACCACTAGATGGCACCACAGTTCATGGAAATATTAGGTTTTAGGACATATTACCTATTTAATGAGATTTATGCACATTTTTATAGGTTTGTCACATAATTTATTTATTGCTTTTTGTTAAAGATTTTATTAGATCAATTAGCAATGTTTTATAATTTATTAATTACTATTTTGTGTATGACTGTTTGCATCCTTTATCTCCATAGTGGTAACCTGGGTAGCTTGAGAAGAAATTTTAAGATTAACTGTTTTATTGGTTAATTGTTTTGGTGATGAGATTAGAGTATTTAAGAACAGTATTTGTAATGGCTTTATATCTGATGAAGTCCTGGTGATTAGAGGATGAAAACATGGTGATTTCGTTAAGCGTTAATAAAGGATTGTTTTTACAACTTTATAACTTTGGAAGTGGTGTCTCCTTTCATCTGGTGCCTCAGCGTGTCCTCTTTTACAGTTTTAGTGGTTGCTGCTGGTTGCAGTCTTTGGGCAGTTTGTTCCAATTGTTGCTTCTTGAGCTTTGGTTAACGTATTTAAAATGAAGACATTAGTTGTCATGTTAAGAAGACTGTGACCACTCATTTGTGGATAAATTTGCAGTTACCAATCCATATATCAAATCTAGATTTAAAAGTAGCCAGGGTATTATTCTGTCTGACATGTAGAGATAGTCTGTTTTAGAACATGGAATGCACTGGATTAAATATCTTTCACCCCAATAGTTGTCTCTAAAGGTTTAGATGCTTATTTGCAGCACCGCTGGCTCTGTGGAGATGGAGGAGATCAAAAATATAGAGGTTTTTACATTACAAAAAGTTAGAAAAAGATATTTAGAGATTAGCTTACAAAATTCTATACAAGCCAAATTGTAATGAGAGAGCTTTTAACTGGGCAAGGTAGTAGAGGTACTCAGACTATCATTTTCTTTTTAATTTAGGAATCTTTGAGATCTTTCAAACTGAATCGGATGTTTATAAAAGTACATGCCAGATGTGAGATTGTATTCAAAGATGAGCCTGATAAGAGGCAATAAAAGTGGAACTAAAGGATATAGCCTTAATTAAATGTGCTAACTAGAGCAATTTCCTAATATTTAACAGAGCTCATATAATAAAGTTTGGGGGCGACCTCTTTCGGTCAAACAAATGTCCTTAGTGATATCCACAGGATGTTTTCCTGACCCCTCCTCCTTGGCATCAATTTCTATTATGTAGAGGATGAAGCCAAGAGGCTATGAATTGCCAAGCCTGCTAAACACTGCAAGCTCTGTGCTTTTTGTAAGCTTCCCTTCTAACTCCCAGAAATTTCAACAAAGGATTGATTAGAGTAGCACCTTTTGTAATAATCATAGGCTGATCTTGAGGATTAGGTTGTAGAGTTTTAGGAGAGGCTAACTAAATTTTGTTTTATGTTCACCGGAAATATTCAGGATGCCATCAGGACCCAAGGACTCATGGAGCTGGTGCCTTTGGTTCTGAAGAGGTCTGACTAAGTTTGCCCAAAGCATACTCAGCAGGAAATTTAGGTTTCTATGTAGCCTATCAGAGTACATTCATCTGAACAGGAGAGTTTCCTGAACTCCTAAGATGAGTATGCTCATTATTTTTTTTCCCAGCCAGACTTCCATGATGGCAGCATATTAGGTCAACAGCTTAACTTCAGCTCTCCCAGTGAGAAATCGGAAACTGAGAGACAACAGCCAGTGATATCATCCGCTTGAGTAAAATCTGGTTATTGTCCAGTAAGTACACTATCTGGGTGTCTACAAAGATGAAACTAAGAGATCCTGAAAGAAAATCAACTAGAAAAGTTGCAGAGAAAACACTGACTTAGAAGAATCCTGCTGCTGTTCAGCAAAAAACAATTCAAGCTCCAGCTTTAGTACAAGACAAGACTTCTAGTAACCTAGAGGGAAAAATAAGTCAAATTACCCAGAGTTGATTAAAATAAATAAAACACTGAAGAAGTATATCAACTCAAATAACAAAAGTGAAAAATTATATGACCACCTTCTGTTGGTTTCTTGTTACTTGCATTTGCATACATGCATACCAAAGTACTTAACTATTTACTGTGACCAACTACTTTACTACTGTATTGCACTAAGTACAGTGAATACACTGAGACAAACTGCTTCAGATAGCAAAGTTTACTATTACACTTCTGCTTTTGGATCTACAAGCATGTAACACAAATACTGTCAGCTTTCTATGGCAAATTCCCAAAGCTTGTTTATACACACTCATATTTATACAGAGTCTGATGTTTTTTCCCCCCAAGTCTGATGTATAACTGTCTTTCTTTGTTTCATTCTAATTTATGATTGTCCTTGGTTTTCTGAAGCTCGGTGGTTCAAGGAAACTCAGTCTTGCATTGTCTGAAACTCGGTGTTCCAGCTTTATCTTGCTTGATGCTACATCTCTTTATTTTGTTGAAGTTTTCCAACCACCATCTGTGCGGTTATTTTTACAAACTGTGTTTCTCAATAACATACTCCTTTACGCATGGATGCCAATATCTAATTAAGCTATATATGTTTGCCAGCACACTTACTATTTTCTAATTTTCAGCATTTTATACTATTTCTAAATTAACCCTTTATATTTCATATTATTCTTGCAGCTTCTTATTCAAGCTAATAATCATGCTAGCAACAGTTTTGAAGAGACAGTGAATATACTAAATGAAACAAATTAAAAGTACTCTTATAGTTCCCCCTTATTATATTTTGAGGAACGGACTAAACTTCAGTTAAAGAAAAGACATTTGTTTCATCAGCATCGTTATTTATGTTTACAATCATGGCTTGCTGAGTTATTGCAACTCTTCGCAACCTGCAGCATATACAGCAATTCCAAGCTGTCATTATTATTATGACCCCTAAAACTACCAATACTGGATTTATTAACCAATTTAACAATTTGCTCCCAGATGACCACCCTGTGAGTATGTCTCACCAATTATGGGCCATGTCAGCTTCCATTTTTTTAACCAATTTTACCAATTTGTCTTTTACTATTATACTGTTTACTTCATGCTGTAATATGCTGTGGTTATGATGAATCAAGTAAGCTTTAAGATTGTCTGTGTCTTGTATTATTTTTCTTAACTTGTCTAAGTACAAGATAATGTTTGGAAACTGAATCGTGTCATATTTCCACTGAAATGTTGCCATTTTTTTTTTAGTACTGGTAGAAAACACATAAGTCTCATCTTCCCAGGTTAAATGCGTGATATTGCTGATACATCTCACAAAGGGTGTTTGCTTATATTTTAACACTGGTTTATTTGAGCCCACACATACAAATTGTGGTGCCACTTCGACAAACATTTTAAACATTGAAGGTAATATTTGTCCATTTGCACAAATTTACAGAATGTAGAAAAAACATGGTTCATAAATGGGAGACTGATGCCCACATATGAGACCAGTCGTAGTTTCTGTACAATGTTTTAATGTGCATTTTGCTATCCATATCTATGTAATTTCCTTCAAGTTGAGGTATCCAGAGTTCAGTATTGCTATATGTAGACAATAATTGTTTGTGTCTTTCGGCTTTTCCCGGTTAGGGGTCACCACAGCTGAACTCTGATCCGCTAATGATTGGCAGTAGAGTTTTACGTGCTGGCTTGCCGGGCCTAACGCACAACCTTCAACGAAGGAACGCCCGTTCACGCATGGCCACACAGAAGATGCTCTAGCTGAGAATAGAACGGGCAATGTCTAACTGTGATGGCGACAACGCTACCGCAGCACCACCACCGCAGTATATGTAGACAATAATATTATGGGTAATACCATGAATTGACACATTACTGTTTGTTTTGTTACATTATAATACATAAGCTTTCCAGTGCAATAATTGTGCTCACACTGAGTCTGTCCTGTGAATAGTCTTATCCAGCCAGTGGCTGGAATCCACCTGCTGAATAGTTGTCACCACATGTACTTAGCTTTGTCTGTAACTCACATTGTTGCATTTTAACATACGACTGTAAAGTACATTTTGTCCAATCTACAAATATCAATACATTAGTATCAAACTGCAATCTATCTATTAATGATACATTGTAATGATTTAAAAAACCCTCTTGATAATGTACATTTTGTTTATGTCATCGTGCTTCCAAATGTACGATTTGTGCTATGACTTATCCTAGTAATTTTAGTGTATTTTGTAAAATTTTAATATCCACAGCATTTAGGGTTCCTACTCCTGCTCCTACTCCCCCTAAAAGTGTGTCATACCAGGCTGTTTTAAATCTGCATTCCGTTTGTTTAAAACTTGGAAACATGATGTTAAAGTGCAATATTGTTTTTTGGTATTGCTGTCCTATCATGGTGCAAGTGAATGGTATTTTTACCACTTGATCCATATGAAGTACTGGGTTGTTACCCAGAATAGTAAGTATTCTGACCCATGCTCCCTTTCCTTGTATTTGTGTGTTGTTTATACAAATAAACAGAATATTGGTAGAAATGATGCCCATTTCTCCCCCTGTTGGATGTATTTTTGTCTTTGCTTTATTATCTACACACTGTGACATTTTTGCATGATGTCCTTCCTTGTCAGAATTGTTACAGCTCCAGGGGGTAATGTACAGCATCTAATATAGACTGAGCTGCTTATTGAAATGTTTATGTCAGTCTTTGATTCTTCTTCTACTTTTATGTATGCCTGACCTTGTTCAGCTAACCATGCCATTATATTTGTTTTAAATGTTATGCTTCCAAAGATACATTTTGTTTGCATTTTACAACTGAAATTGTCTTGTGCCCTATTTTATGTAGCATTTTCCCAACTAAGTGTCATTTGTGAAATATTGTAATAAACAACCTTGATTCCCTCTGTTTGGCATTCTACCAAAAGGAGTCATCTGAGTACAATACTTACAATAACAATCACGTTTTTCTTTCTTATTAAAACAGGTTTTTCCTAACAACCTCTTTGGGAGGACTTTCAACAAACTTTGCACAATGCTTGGCATTCAGTCTTGTACGTTGTTTCTAAAAAACAGAAACATAAACTTTATTGAGCATCTGCTCCCCCTTCTTTTAAAGACGATGCATTTTGCTGCTGATCACTAAAAACAATGACTCTCATTTGATCCCTGTGAACTAGCAACATTTTGTTTTTCTTATCCTGTTTGACCTTATAGACTAAAGGTACTATTTGGTCCATTACTTTGAAAGGTACTCACCAATTACTATGCCATGTACCATCTGTCTGGAATGTTTTGACTAATACCTTTGTCCCAGAGGGAATGTGTTGTTCCTGTGGCAATACTGGAACCTTTTTCCATAAGTGGAACACTTGCTTCCTTGCCAACTAATCACATCATTCTGTGATATCTTTTAAGCATTTTTGATGTTGTGCTACCTCTAATAAAGGTCTATTATGCCCTACCTCCGGATCAAAAGGTAGTTGTGTGGGCATTTTCCTGCCCGTCATGATTTCAAATGGCGAAATACCTGTATTGCTATTTGGGATAGCTCTTACCCCTAGCAAAATTCCTGGCAAATGTTATACCCAGTCCCGTCCCTTCTCCAAGCATGCCTTTTTCAGTCTTCCCTTAAAGGTTCTGTTCATTCTCTCAACTATTCCGTTGGACTGTAGATGGTAGGGTACATGAAATCTTTGTTGTATTCCTAACAAATTACATATTTGTTTGATTAGCTGACTGACAAATTGTGGCCTGTTATCAGACTCGATAACCTGTGGCCATCCCCAATGGCAAAAAATGGTTTTCCATAAAGCTTCTGCTGTTGCCTTAGTGGTTGTCTTTTGGTAGGAATTGCTTCTACCCACTTTGAAAATACATCTGCCACTACTAACAAGTAGCGATACCCTCCTTTTGCTGGTGGTAATGGTCCTGCATAGTCTATTTGAACTGCATACCATGGTCCATCTGCTGGCATGACCCTGTGTAACTGAGGTTTTTTTACTTTTGGCATTAACCTGTAAACAGATTAAGCATTCATCTGAAACTAGCTTACACAACTTTTTTGAAGCTGGATTCCAATACTTTTCTTTGACTACTGGCCATAACTTTTCACTACATACATGTCCTAGTACTTGATGATTGTACTTTACCAATTGTTTTGCTAGTTGATATGGCACATAAGGTAATTTTAATCCTTTTGTAGTGGGATAAACCCAGAATTCTCTAGGTGGGACACCTTAGATCATGCATTAACTAGTTTATTCTTCCAAACCTTGCTGTGATATCCCTGGCCTGGTTTAATATGCTAACTTGTTGTACTGCCTCAACTGATTTTAAATCCGGATACAACTGCCATCCTGTCTTTGCTGTCTGTTTGGCTAAAGCATCTGCTTTTGCATTTAATTTGAACACTTCTGAGGTCAGTTTTTGATGGGCTTTTACCTTTAAGATACTAAATTGCCCTTGTACATTTTTTGCTGTATGGTTTTCATATATTTTGCAAAACTTCTGCATGCTTTGGTGGTTTTCCTGCACTGTCTACAAATCCTCTACGAGCCCATGTGGTCATGTGTAAACGTAATGGGTTTACAACATATAAACTGTCAGAGTAAATATTGACAGGATTATAGTGCTGTAGTACGTACAGTACTGCTTCCAATTCAGCCCTTTTGGCTGACGTGTGACCCGGGAGCTGCACCAGCTCTGGAACTCCCAAGTCTTTCTTCTCTGGTATCACTGCAAATCCGGTCACATACTGTCCATTTTCCAAGTTCCTGGCTCTGTCTACAAAGACAGAGGGCAAAAAATAATTGTAGTTTGGTGATATGGGGGATTTTTCTGGCTTAGTCATATTGTCGATGCAGTTATGCTGTTTTCCCTCATATCCCAGCAAATTAGACAAATAATATTTTTTCCTGCTTGAAAGAGTATCTTTTTTGTACTGGAAGTAGTCCTCCACCTAGCAAATACTGCCTGACTGATAATCTTGTTCATTTCAAAACTGTCTACTAGTACCTGCACTATTATGGATGAAAAGACTGTTAGCTATTCTGTCTGTTTGATTCCCCAATATATAGCCAATAATTGCTGAATACAGGGGTGATATCCTGCTCTACCAGAGTCATTTTACGACTACAAAAGGTAACTGGTCTCAAAGTCTTTTGTGATCTTTTATCTCCAACATGTGGCCATTCTTGTAATAACACCACTAATGATGTATTTTTCCCTGCTGCCACTTATAAAACAAATGGTAACTTTGAAGTTGGCGCCATCAATTCTGTAGCCCTTGCCAGTTTCTCCTTCATAGCTGTAAAGGATTGTTCCTCTACCACACCCCATTCTAGAGTGCTGTTATTTTTTTGCATGGACAGCACGTTATACAGAGGTCCTGCAGTTTGTGCATAGTCTTCAATGAACTCTCTATTGTAGTTCATGATACCTATGAATTTATGCAGATCCGAACTAGTCATTGGCTTTTGCATTTGTAAAATACCTTGTACTCTCTGTGCGCACAGAGATCTCCCCATGGGCTTGATAATGGTTCCTAAGAATTTGACTTCTTGTGAAAGAAACTGTATTTTTTCACTCTTTACCTTAAATCCTGCCTCCTGCAGTGTTTTGAAAACCTCTTTTAATTTTTTTAAATGCTGATCTACAGTTTCAGACTGTACCAGAATGTCATCTATGACCCATCCATTTCTAGCCCTTCCAAGATTTTGCCTACTGTCTGATGGAAAATTACTGGACTGTTTTGAAACCCTTGTAGTAACCGTGTCATAAGATACTGCTGATTGTTAAAAGTAAAGGCAAATTTTGGACAATCTCTTTTTCTCAGTGGTACAGCAAAAAATCCATTTGCCAAATCAATGACTGTGAACCACTGGCTTTGTGGTTTTATATTAGTTGCTAATTCAGGAACTCCCGGAATTAGATGTGCCCTAGAGGCAGTGTATTGATTTACTTTTTGCAGATCTATGACTAACCTGTAACTGCCATCTTTTTTCTTAACTGGCCAGATGGGTGAGTTTGTCAGACTTTCACCTTTTACTATTATACCTGCCATTTTCCAATCTGCTATGCACTTTTGCATCTCTTCCTCAGCTTCTTTTGGTATTGGGTATTGTTTTGGAAAGAAGGTATAAAATCCTGTTTATTTCCTATTCCTATCAGAATTTCTAGTTTTCCACAATCTGTCAGTCCTTGTGACCACAGAAGCAGAAACTATGCCTGCAAGGACTGCCATGCATCTTGTGCATCTGCGTGTACCCCCTTGTGGTTTCTTCAGTGTCTCTTCTATTTGTGTGGCACAGCATGAAAATCCTTCTGCGCCCTTCTATATTATGCCATTTGGCCCATCTACGACCAATCCAATTTTGTTCATAGTATCCATCCCTATAATGGTTGATGCACACAAAGAGTGCACTAAAAAAGATCCATGTATGCCTGCATCATTTTGAGTAAACTGTATGAACACATTTTTACTACCCACTGCTATGCAACCAGTACCATTAAAACCTGAAATGATCCCCCCCACTCCACAAGGGGGGATCCACCTTGGATCCTGGGAACCCCTTCCCCTCTCTTTACTCACAGCAAACCCCTTCCTCTAACCATACCAACTCACCTAGCCAACCACAACTTTTACTACCACTCGAAACCACTACTATTATATCTTACTAAACTCTCTACTTATCATCTTCTGCTCCACCTGTAAAAAAAAAAAACAAAAAAAACTACACTATCTTCCTCTCTACCTTTACTTACAACATACCTCCTATACTGTTATCCTATCCCATACCATCCTATTTGTCTTAAAACCACCCATATACCCTGCAAAACTCTCTCACTGCATCCCTTGCCACAAAACTGTACAACAATGCCTTTCCTAACCAACATCATCCTTATCACACTCTCTCCAAACTTCTCCTTACTTCTAAAATTATATCTGCTCTTCACATGACTATCCCACCTCCCCTAAGATCCCCTACAATAGCTAGTCATACTCACACCCTCCCTAGCTACTCAGTAATCAGCTCATCTCTTTACAGCACAGACTTAATCTTACAAAAAAACTAATACTCCTCTACCCCCTAAATCACCCCTCATACAACCAAGTCTGTAAACACAACCTTAACCAAACTAACAAGAGTCTATCAAGAACATTTTACAGGCCAAACAAAAAATCTCCGACAAACACTCATCCTACCTTCTGGAACCTGACCCTATCCAGCGATGTACATCCCAACCCCGGCCCTTCTTCCCACACAAACAACTCCCCCAACCCCACAAAAGCTATTCAATTCACCACAATCAACACCCGAAGCATTAGAAATAAAATTCCACAACTGCATGCATGGGTCAGTCAGTACAAGCCTGACTTTACTGCCATCACTGAAACATGTCTAAAACCATGCATCAAGGACTCTGAATTCCTACTCCCAACCACTCCTGCCTCAGAAGCGACAGGCTTCACAAAAAAGTGGAGGCATTACACTACTTTTCCTGAACACCTACACAGTCATTCCTTACTTAAAACCAATACCCACTTTTTCCAACACAGAACTCTTAATCGCATTGCTAAAACTTAATAACTGCAAATCCCTATGTATCATAGTCCTATACATACCCCCTGGCAGCAACATTCCTATTCTAGAGGAAATTCTTTCCTGGACAACTAATAACATAAATAATGAAACTGTAATCCTAGGTGATGCAAACATCAATTGGCTAGATATAACTAAGAGCCCCTCTACAGGTGTCAACCTACACAAATATACTCAGCTAATCTCAAATATAACCAGACACAATAATAAAAACAACAATGGATCCATCTTGGACTGGATCTTAGTTTATGACCCTGACAAAATCTCCTCCTCTGGCATTCTACCAGATTGTATCAGTGACCACTCACCAGCATATATAATACACAAGCCCACCTCTATATCACATATACACCAATATCATTACACCAGAGACCTATCTCACTTCTCCCCTGATACCCTCAACAATATCCTTCTGAACACAAACTGGAGTCCATTAAAAACTCTCCCTCTCATTGATGCAGTACAATTTTTTAACTCTACATTTCTCAAAATACTAAATAGCTTAGCTCCACTCAGGCTTAAGAGAATTAGAGCAAAACATGCTACCTGGCTAACAAAGTCCACAAAGCAAATTATGGCCACTAGAGATAAAGCCTGGAAAACATGGAATAAAAATAAAACTTCACCGAACCTCTTACAGTACAAGCAACTTTGCAATCAAGCCAAACGCTTAGTTATAAAAAGTAAAAAAGACTACTTCCAAAACATCCAAAATCAGCACAGACAAAACCCTAAAACCTTCTGGCATGCTATAAACTCCTTACTCCACCCAGGGACAAAAAACAACCCCTGCCCTGACACTGAAAAAACTCCCACTGATATAGCCTCACTCTTTAACAATTACTTTATTGATACCATTGCAAAACTCACCACAACCTTTCCACCTATCAACACCAACTCTCACACTACACCGTCTCTACCTAACAGCACCACCTCCCCTCTACCTACCTTCTCATTATCATCAATTCCAACATCTACCATCAAAAAACTTCTCCATAAACTAAAACCCTGCACTAATGCCCCAGATAACCTACCTTCAGAATACCTACAACTAGCTGCCCCTTCTATAGCTTATCCTGTCAGTATCCTCCTTAATAGATCTATTCAAGAATCATGTGTACCAGACATCTGGAAAAATGCTTTTCTCCTTCCTCTCTACAAAGGGGGCTCAAATTCTGACATCTCAAACTTCTGTCCTATTGCCATACTTTCCCCTGTCTCCAAAATTCTGGAGAAATGCATACACACTCAGCTCATAAGCCACTTAATAATCCACCAAATGCTCTCTCCTACTCAGCACAGCTTTAGACCAGGCCATAGCACCAACACTGCCCTAATTTCCTTCTTAGATACAGTAAATAGAGCCCATGATGCTGGTTCCTTAGTCTCTGCTCTCTTTCTAGATTTGTCTAAAGCATTTGACACTATCTCCCACTCCCTCTTACTAACTAAACTCTCCAAACTTAACCTAGGTTCCCCTACCCTACAATGGTTTACAAGCTATCTCAGCAATAGACACCAGGCTACCATATGGCAGTACTCCTCCTCTCCTTTTATGAGCACTAACACAGGTGTCCCTCAAGGCTCTATTCTTGGTCCCCTGTTGTTCAGCATATTCATTAATGACTTTCATAATTCCTTACCCAACAGTACTGTCATCCAATATGCTGATGATTCGACCATCCTCTGCTCTTCCAAGTCTCCCTCTGATCTGCAGCATCTTACCCAAGAAGCCTTTACTTCTACTGAAACATAGATGTCCCAAAACCACCTAGACCTTAACCCCAATAAAACCAAACTCCTAGTTTTCTCCCCCACTAAATCCAGCCATATTGATAAACAACCTCTCTCTATCCATTCCCAAAACAATACTATCATAGAAGTTGTCCCAAGCACCAAACTATTAGGTGTCCTCACTGACGACAGATTAACATTTGACTTTCATATCTATAGTAATATTAAGAAAACCCACCAAAAACTCGGTGCCCTGTATAGACAAAACTACTTTCTCAACTAGGATAACCCTCACCTCATCTTTCTTGCTCCCATCTCTCCTATATGGTGCCCCTATCCTCACAAACCTACAGTCACACTTACAAACAAAACTTGACTCCTGCTATAACAAGGTTGCCAAATTTGCCACTAATACAAAAAAAAAGCACACACACACCACTGTTCCTCTTTGCACCAGCTCAACTGGCTAGAATTCCCCCACCATCTTAAGAATATACATCTAATGACAACCCACAAAATAATCTACCAACCAGCATCTTGCCCTTCCTTATCCTCCATAATAAACCTGTACCATCCTAAACGCCAACTCAGGTCTGAAAGCAAAATGTTACTATCTGTTAACAGACCCGGACTATCAGCTGGCGAGATCCTGTACTCCCATACTGTCTCCAAGCTATGGAATAATCTTCCCACCAGTATCAGAACTATCAGTAATCCTGCAGCATTCAAAAAGTCACTCAAACTACACCTCACTTCTCACTGGCTATGCTCCTGCACCCTACCTACCAAAATAACTAATTCCACCCCTGGAACTGTGACTTGAACTCCCTCTCTACTGTAGCCTGCATACGCATGTAGTCTAAATAGATACATATGACAACTGTACCATTTTTACTATGTAAACCTGATGGCTTGTTGTATTTCTGTTATCTGTCAAATGTACAAATCATGTCTATATTCATTGCTCTACATTCCTATGTCAGTGCTAAGTACTGATGTAATTTTTTTTGCATACTGCTATTTAACCATGTGGAGCTTTTCTCCCCAGGCCTCCACTGAAAATGGGCTCTTTCAAGGCCCAGTGGACTTTCCCGTTAAACAAATGCATTAAATAAATAAATAAAATAAATAATAACTGCCGTCACATCAGTCTGACGAGCCTGATCTGCAAGGCCATGGAACGTATTATCATGGAACTTATAAACTAAGACATTGGCAAACTTCAAACACTGGACCCCACTCAGTTTGGGTTTGCGAAGGGCTGATCGTGTCTCCTGAACCTGATTGACTTCTTTGAATCAGTCTCCAGAGCCATGGATGAGGGTAAGGCAGTCCGAACAGCCTATCTGGACCTCGCCAAGGCCTTCAACACCATCCCCCACTCTGGAATCATAGATAAACTTACTAAACTGGGCATAAATCCCTACGTCACTTGATGGGTTGCCAACTGGCTTACTGACAGAACCCAGACTGTAAAAATAGCCATCTCCAAATCCAGCTCCAGACAAGTGCCAAGTGGAGTACCTCAGGGTTTAGCCCTGGGACCACTCTTGTTTGGGCATCTACTTCTCTGAAGTACAGGACAACACTGAGGGACTCTGGCTAACAAAGTTCATAGATGACTGCAAACTGGGAGCCATTACTGAATCCCCAAAAGATGTGGATAATCTACAAAAGGCCCTTACAGAAACATATGCTTGGTGCCACAGCCATGGGTTCAAGCTCAATGCCAAGAAGAGTATAGTTATCCCCTTTGGGAAAAAAAATGCACCCATGAATTACCACATAGGTGGCAGTACACTAAACACCAAAAGTGTGATAAAAGACTTAGCAACACAGGTGGACAGCGGTCTCACCTTCGATAACCACATCGCCACAACAGTCAGGAAATCCTTCTGTATGGCACACCACATCACTAAGGGCTTTTCATCCAGAAAAAAGGAGGTCATTGTCCCACTGTACTCATCCCTCATTAGACCCATCATAGAGTACAATGCCTCATTTGGTATGTACCTCACAAGACAGCTGCAATAGCTGGAAAGGCCGCAGAAACACCTCACTAAAAGAATCACAGGCTAAAGCAGATGCCTTATGCTGACCGACTAAAAAAACTTCAGCTATACTCTGTCGCATATCGTCTACTCAGAGGCGATCTCTGCTTAACATACAAGGCCATGTCAAACCCAGAGCTGGTGGACATGCTACACTAAAAGAAGTCCCAATCCATCAGGGCCACATGCTCCAGGGACCTAAACCTTGTCATCACAATGAACAAATCATTCTGGAGGGATAGGTTCCTGACCCAGAGACTCCTCATACTCTGGAATATACTGCCCATACATGTCAAGCAGAGCGCCTCCTTGGCCCTCTTCAAAAGGAACCTTGACGACGGGATGGGAGATAAGAAATTTACCCTGGGGATCACATTAGTCGCCCTGCTAGACAGGGGTCCAGGGAAGTAAATATTGTAGGAAGAAATAGCCAGGGAATTGTTATGGCTAGGCTTGTATAGGGACCAGCACACACGGCAGCAGAAATAAAATACAAATTAAGTTTTATTCGAAAGTAGCTAAAAAGCTGCCTACCATACAATTTTATTTCTGCTGCCGTGTGTGCTGGTCCCTCTGTGTTTTTGGAATTATTGGTTTGGACCGGGCACCATAGTCCACCGTGCGTGCCTTGCTTCTTTTTAGGCTTGTATAGGCCCAAGGGCCGAAAGCCTAGTACCAACCTATGAACCTATGAACGATCTGGTGAGAGTGATTGGCTAGTAACCAAAACAGCTGCTCCCGTATCTAATAACACATTTTTCCATAGGGACCCCTTTATCCAAATATCAGTTAGGGGCCTTCCATCCTGCCCCTTCATAAAAAATGTCAGAAAAGAAACTTCTTGAGTGGGAGGGGGCACATCCCTATTGTATATTTTCCCAATCATCTGTATCACTTTTGCAACTGCACACAACTGTAACTGTACTGCCTCCTCTTCACCCTCATTGTCATCCCCCTCGCTATTATCTACGTACTTAAACTTTGTAACTTCTGCTTTCAAACTTTCTGCATATTATGGATTAACAGGTGTCTGAGCCTGAAAATCTACAGGACATACATCACCCTGTGGTGCCATTTGTTTTACCTTATAGTTATCTTTTCCCTGGTTATAAGGCCTTTGCACCTTTACTTGTTGTTTTCCTGTGTTTTCTTCTGTAACTTGCTTAATAAACCTACCCTTTCTTTCCTGTGCTTCCTTCCATTTCCTGTAATATGGACAATCATTTCTAATATGACCATTTTGTTTACAGCAGAAACACTGTAGAGCTTATCTTTCTTCCCCTTGTCCCTTGGCACCCCTTGGAGCCAGAGGTGCGGAAGCTAGTCTCTGCTGCCATTGTTGTCCTTAGTCTATCCAACTTCTTCTACCCCGCCCTTTTGAACGAACTTCTACAACTTCAAAAGGTCCCATATCTTCATCCACCGCAAAGACTTGATGAGAAAAAAGGTTGCCATCATCACACATTGTCTTGCCTTTCATTAATTTTTGCACTAAATCATGCAAATAGTTTGAGGTTTCCTGATAAATGCACTTAATGTCACCTGCAACTCCCTTCATTTGGTCTAAGAAACATTGAATAAGCTGTTTCTGAGTATTTTCATCCTTCATATCTTCATCAGATTTATTGAACACAATTTGAAACGCTAGTGGAAAGTGATCTGCCTGTTCGGAGATGGTAATATTAAAATGATCTAACAACTGAGTAGTTAACAGTTGTCCTGGTGTATATGTCTGTAACACTGCTACCATCCATTGCAGCTGAGTGTTAAGAGGATATTCTTTTAGCTGAATAAATGTCTTAAAAGGGTCTATATTATATAAGCAAATGCAATGAATTGCAAACGCTATACAATCGACCCACAATCCCCAAAAACCCAAAATGTTGAACACACGGATCAGCGATTTTTCCCAGGGAAAAAAAATTGCTGATCCGTAAAAAAAAAAATCAGAAAATAAAGTGGGGAACTTCACCCCCCACAACCACCAGTGTGGGGGGCTGTGCCCCCCACACCCCCATTACTTAAATATACCAACTCTGAGATCGCACTACAGTGGAGGAAATGGCAAAGTCCCAAAAACGGCCCAGTAATTTTTTTTCCCTAGGAAAAAAAAAATCGCTGTTCCGTGTTTTAGTATTTTGCCATTTCGCGTAATGACATTCGACTAAACAGCTTTTGCAATTCATTGCATTTGCTAAAATAATAGGGACCCTCTTAAAACATTTAGGAATAAATGTTCAAAAACATTTGGTTAAAGAATCATTCCATCTGCACCTACAGTGTAACTAACCCATTCCTCAAAAGCTAAAATATTGTAAAATATGCCTTTTCATTCCATTTGGGGAGGGTCTGTAACACTCTTGATTGTTGATACAAATCAGCTGGTGTTGCTGCCCCTACAATGTCTGCGGGTTGCCTAACATTTTCCCATGCTGCAGTTTCCAATTCTTTAAGACGGTCTCGTAAGACCTTTACATCTTCATCTAGTGCCCTGAGCTGTTTTGTGCATCTGTCTAGATCATACTGCATTTGTTTATATTCTTGATCCTTTACTTGCCCTTCCTCTACCTCTTTCTGTAATTTCTCTAGCTGCTGTTTACACTTTTGGAAGTCAACTTCCATTATGTCATATTGTACAGTTTTGTCTTGCTCTGCCTGTAGCTCCTGTCTAAGCAAGTCAAACTTTACTTCCCCATCTCGGAGAGTGTCATTTTTACATTCACGTGCTTCTAACTGACCCTCAAAGCTACCCAGACGTTGAGACAACAAAGTTGCCATAGACTGACAGAGCATATTCCAGTCCATTTGACTATCCTTTTGAAATTTTTTAAACTGTCCATTTAATTTTTGTTTTGTTAGATTCTGGTGATAAAGCTGAACTCCAGTCTGAACAGTAAGTAACAAAAGGAGTTACCAAATCAATATCTGGGTCCTGTAGGAGCTTATCCCTAAAAATCAGAAATGTCTTTTAAAAGGGTCGCAACAGTACATACAGTAGCATTAAGGAGGGTCTGGGGATCAGGATACAGAGGAAAAGATAAGGGCTATTTTTCAGGGGATGTATCCCTGGATGTAACCTATGTAACAACCTTTCTGTGGCACATTAGACAAATAGATTTATCATCACTGTCACAAGACACACACCCTGGTCGATATTTGTAAGTTTTGACATTAGACATGTACCAATCATAAGTAAAAATCTATTTACATAAGGCATTGACATCAACTTTACCTAGTAAAATACATGTGCTACAGTTTTTTTTATACCACTCTTTAAAACCTAACCATACATGTGCTAGACTATCATTACTGTCTACCTGAAAAGTAGTCTTACACTTCACACTTCTCAATTTTATGGAATCCATGCTGTAGAATGAGAAACAAAAAAAGAGTTACTAGTTTCTGTGTAGAAGGTGGCCAAATCTTCCATCGAGAAGAGATTATGCAAGAGGAAGCAATTAGACTCCCTGGAGGAGTCCATCACTTCAGACACGGACCTCAATGAGTCAGATGGGTCCCCAATGTCACCCTCTGATGATGTCCCTTTTGCAGACATCCTAGAGATCCTTAGAGAGGTGGCTGAAAGCCCAGCAACCCTTCTGAGGATGGGTCTGTGTACCTGGAGGCTTTTGGGTCTCGCTGTTCCACCTCTTAGGTATATCCACCTTTCGACCAGCTCATGAATGTTGTCAGTCAAAAGGCGTGGGGCTGTCCGGATTCAGTGGACCCTGTTCCTAGGAGGCCAAATAAGTCCATCACTGTGTCTTTAGAGAAGGAGTTCCTTAGTAAAGGTGTCTTGGTAGATGCTATGGTGGTGGCGGCAGCCACCAAAAAGGAGTTGTCAGAGTCATCCTCATCTGTCCATCCACTGAACAAGGAGTCTTGTATGATGGACAGACATGGAAAGTATATGTTTTCTTCAGTGTCTTTTGCTCTTAGGTCACTGAACTACCTGACCCATTTCACTAGGCTTCAGAGGGATCTCCTGAAGGAGCTAGGAGATACCCTCCAAGGTTCTGTAGCTGTGGGAGTTTCAGATAAGGTTTCCTCCCAGCTCTCCACCTTAAACTCTGTGTTGAACTCTTCCATAAGGCTCATTTCGTATGCAGCCAATGGAATGAGTAGGGCAGCAGGTACAGGAATTTCCTTAAGGAGACATTCCTGGATGTGCTTATGTGATTTTGCAGAACCCTTTAAGTCTTCTTTTATTTAACACCCCTTTTGACAGCTCGTCCTTGTTCAAGCCAGAAGTTAAAGAGACTCTAACCAGGTGCTAACAGGAAGGAAAGAGACTCTCTGCTGTTGGAGTCAGTTTCTCCATACCTACCAGACCTTATCCCAAAGGTCAGGAGGGGGAAAAATGTGGTTTCATAAGTCCCAGAGAGCTCTTCCAGATGCACATGGTGATTCTTCCCCTGGGGGCAGAGGGGAAGTAACAATGGAAGACACCAACCATGCGGCAGAGGAGTTCGCAGAACCAGGGTGACAGGGACTCCTTCCTTGGTAAACCCTCTTAGTGCTCCTGAGAGGGAGGCCCATCTGTCCATCTATGGAGGCAGTCATGGGTCACTTATCTTTGTACCCAAATCCTTGGCTAGAAATAACAAAAGACAAATGGGTACAAATGATCATATCCAGAGGCTATTACAGACCCTTTTTCTCTTCCCCCTTAAAAGCAAAATCAGTCCCGGATGTTCCACATTGTCAAAGGGATCATGCAACTTTAGAAGTTCAAAAGTTGCTGGAAAAAAAGAGTCATCCAAACTGTCCCTGCAGACCAAATTGGATCCAGAACTTACTTAAGGTTCTTTTTAGCTCCAAAAAAGACAGGGGACTGGAGGCCCATTCTGGGTCTCAGCAGACTAAACAAGTCCATCAAGAAATCAAAGTTCCAAATGGTAACACTGCAGTCAATACTCCTCTTTCTGGGGAAAGATGATTGGATGTGCTCAATAGATCTCCAGGATGCGTACTGCCACATAAAAATGGACAGGTGATCCAGGAGACATTTGCCCTTTCAGCTGGGAGCCAGTCACTACCAATTTCGAGCTCTGCCCTTTGGTCTCACTACAGCCCCAGAGTGTTCACCAAATGTATGGTAGTGTTTATGGCTCACTTGAGGGGTCTAGGATTCCAGATGATTCCATACATAGAGGACTGGCTCCTAACCACCACCACCAAGCATCTACTAACAAGAGCGAGAGGCACCACTGTTCATCTTTGCTCTCACCTAGGCATCACGATAAATTTTGAAAAATCTGCCTTGTTGCCATCACAGCATATCATGTTTATAGGGGCAGACTTAAATACAAGACAGATGTTGGCCAAGCTTCCTCCTGAGAGGATTCAAACCTTACGTCATGAAGTCAAAAACCTCTTGACCAAGAAAAAAGTGCAAGCAAGGATTGTTTTGAAAGTTTTGGGGACCATGGCAGCAGCAATAACCTTGATACCATTAGCACATCTGCACATGAGAATTCTTCAGTGGCTGCTGTCCACCCAGTGGTCCATGCAGGAGCTGCACGTCTCACAAAATTATCATCACAGAATCCTGCAAGAAAGATCTGCGCTGGCGGCTTCACTCCACTCAGGTGACCTTAGGCCGACTGTTCGTCTTTCCACAACCATTAGTCACAGTAACCACAGACGCTTCCCAGATAGTGTGGAGGGCATTATCTGGGAAAGACTGTCCAGGGTGTTTGGCAGGATCATGAGAATCACTTGTATATCAACGTCCTAGAGATGAGAGTGGTGCTGTTGGCATTGCAGGCATTCCAGGACTCCCTTCCACTAGGAATAATTGCAATACAGACAGACATCAGTGGTGCGGTACATAAACAAACAAGGAGAAACTAAATCTTATTCCCTTTGTCGAGAGGCCCAAAGAGTATGGCAATGGGCAGTCTCTTCCCAATGTTTTCTGACAGCAAAACATATCCCGGGGAAGTCCAACATGATAGCGGACAAACTCAACAGAGCTATTCTGATGCCTCACGAGTGGTCCCTAAAACCAGAGATAGCGGAAATGATTTTCCAAAAGTGGGGTGAGCCTTGCTGTGATCTCTTTGCACGTCCATGAATACCAAGTGCTGCAGCTATTTTGCTATGATCCCCCCCTCAAGGGAGGAGTCACCAAGGGACTCACTCATACACGATTGGCCCCTGGGTCTCCTCTATGCCTTTCTCTCATTTCCCTTGATCCTCAAAGTCCTTCAGAAAGCCAATATGTTGGGAAACAGTTTGATACTCATTGCTCAATACTGGTCTCATCAGATTTGGTTTCCCTTTCTATGGCCCCATCTCCAGAAGGAGCTGTGGATTCTGGACTCAGTTCTAGACCTCTTAACTCATCCTTCAGGGACACTCCATCCACAACTCAAACCCTCAAGATGACAGCTTGGCTGCTCCAGTTCCACACATAGCCAGGCTTCCTAATATTTCCCCTGCAGTGAAACATATTTTGATTTTGTCTCATAAGGCTTCAAACAGAAAATGATATTCTAGTAAATGGAAAAGATTTTCCCATTGGGCTTTTAACAACCACACTGATCCATTTACTGCCCCTATATCAGTTGTATTAGACTTTCTGGCTAAGCTTTTTAATGAAGGTGCAGCTGCGGCTACTATTCGAGTTCGATTAGTTACTATATCAAACTGTCATATCAGAGAAATGGGACTAAAAGTCATGTCCCACAGACTTTGCAAAGCTTTCTAGAGAGTTGCATTCTTACTGAGGTCCCCGGTAAAAGAACCACCAGTGCCATGGGACCTAAACTTTGTTTTATCTGCTTTGATCCTTCCTCCCTTTGAACTGGCATCATCCTGCGACCTAAAGTTTTTAACATGGAAGACAAACTTTTTGGTAGCCATATCTGCCAGACAGGTGTTAGAACTTCAAGCATTGTCAATACATCCCCCATACATAACTTTTCACAAAGATGGAGTTTCCCTGCAAACCAACCCTTCATTCCTTCCAAAAGTATGTTCAGAAGCTAATTTTAAGGAGAAGGCGAAGGCCGAGGTACCAGAATTAAAAAAATTCAAACGCACAGCAGTTTGGTGTTCTTTCCTAGTATAGAGTACAAATTACACCAGTTAGACGTACACAAACAGTTACCTTTCTATTTGCATAGAACAAAGGATTTCAGGAAATCGGACCAGCTATTTGTATATTTTTCAGATAAAAAGAAAGGGGCCCCATATCAAAGGTCACACTTTCTAAATGGCTTACAGACTGTATAACGTTCACATACAAATCTCAGAGCAGAGAGCTTCCAGGAGAGGTGAAAGGTCACACTACAAGAGCTATAGCAACCTCATCTACCTTTCAGACGAGGCTGCCTATGGATTCCATTTGTGCAGCAGCAACATGGGTAAAGCCTCATACATTTATCACTCATTACAAAGTCGATTTGACCTCCGGGAACAGGGCCTCTTTTGGGACCACTGTTATGAAGAGTATTTTCCCTTGAGCCAACCAAGAAAGATGGTGCTAGGGACGCTATCCTAACCAGCAAGGAATGAAGGCGAGATAGGACAACATAACATAATAAAAGTTATTTACTCATCATAACGTTCCATGCTTGTTATCCATCTTGCATTCATTCTTGCACCCCACCCTCCTTCCCCAGCTTTTGCTTCTGGAGGATCAAGCATTTTTATGCTAATTGGAACCTGATGTTCTCTGAATCTCTTCTTTAGTCCTTTTCAGACATGATTATAACTCTTTGTGGATATTGACTGTACTATCTGCAAACAAGACCTGGGTAATCTTCCCTGAACATGATGGGATAGGGTGTAGCTACGAGCCAGTGGAAGTCCTCATGTTTTTGTATAGTCCGAGTCGGAGCTGATTAAGGAATGAAGGCAAGATGGACAACAAACATGGAACGTTATGGTGAGTACATCATTTCTTTTTTTTTACCATGAGGTGGGTAAGGCCAATCTAACACAAAATGGGATAGGTTAATTTAAGCACCAGAAGTGAAATTGGCTAGATTTAAAATGGCCCACAAGGGCAGCTAGCTTAATACTTACCTGTGATTCTTCACCCTTTTGGCCTATGCATTCTGAGGGAATCACAGCTGGTCATCTACAAACTAGATCAGAGCCCTAAGACCAGTGAGTCAGAGCCACCCCTCTTCCACGAGGACAGGCAAGCCATGAGCAGCCACTCACTCACTCACATTGTCCCATCCAAATTCTACAGGTACCCAAGCCACTAGTCAATCAAAGGTCACAAGCAACATAGTCAGGCCTTTGTCCCTGTTATGCCATGGAGCTGGCTTAATAATACAAACCCTGAGTATAATATTGGGAGGATGCCTTTAGCAGTGGGTGTTAAGACAGAAAGTGGCAGTAAAGGAAGTTGTGTAAGACAAATACATCCAGCGGTATAATTTTTTTTTTAGGTAGAGATCATTAATAATAATAGTAACGGTACATGAATATCCCTATGCATGCATACAATAGAAGTAAAAATAATGATGCAAAAAGGTGGTTAGCATACATACATCCTGAGCTGTATAGATTTGTTTTTTTTTTCTCTGCATTAATAAATATCAGCAGATGTTTATCATTTCCACTGATGCAGTAGCCTTTAGGCTGTATGAGTTAATGTCCATCATATTTATCACTCCTGCAGTAGCCTTAGCTAACATGGGTTATATCTTGCCAAGGATGTAACAGCTGGGCAGCTTTCAGAGCTTCAAGGCACTTTCCATACACCCAAACCATCAGTCAGCTCAATCTCAGATGACTAAAAACACAGGTTTGGGACTCCAGTCCTTCAAAGCTTTCCTAATATTGAAGAGAATGCTCCTGTGTAGGCTTACAAAGATCACTTTGTACTGTTCCTTTGCTGGCCAGATAAGTTACCTTTGGGGAAAAACCTTCTACATTAAAATATTGTTGCTTTGTTGAACTTTCCTGTTTAGCAAAATTACTTTAAAGCTAGGAGTTTTTGTTTTAATGGACTGTCTTGAGACATGATTAACCACAGTATGCTTCTTCAAATGCTGTCTACCCTAAACATTAGTTCCTCCTCTATCTCATGGTTCAACAGCTACATATCAGGCCGGCAAGAAGCAGTTCTGTGGCAAAACCAGTTGTACCCTTTGTTACCAGTATCCTTAGGAGTCCCTCAAGGCTACATCCTTGGCCCATTGCTGTTCTATTTACCAACCAGCTCTCTTCCTCCACACTCACTGCCTCAGTAGTACAATATGCTGATGACACCACCCTTATATGTGCCGCACCCACAATAAAATAACTTCATACGCTAACCCAAAACAACTTTACTCTAGCCGAAACATGGTTCACTAACACCAGACTTATTCTTAATCACAAAAAAAAAACAAAATTTATTCTCTTCAGCCTAGATAGGATCCCCTCTTTAAACAATAATTTTAACATAAGTTCCAAAGATAATATCCAAATCACTCCAACCACACACACAAAACTACTAGGTGTAGAAATTGACAACAACCTAAGATTTGACATCCACAAAGCACAAAGCATCAAGAAAGTAAACAAAAAGCTTGGGCTCCTCTACAGGAACAAACATTTTATCACTAGACATACCAAAGCCACAGTAGCAAGGACTCATCTCTTATCCATCCTCCTCTATGCCTCCCCTATCCTGACTAACCTCCTCCAGACTGATTTAAACAAAATGGAATCTTGTTATAACAAGATTGCCAGGTTTGCTACAGAAGCCTCATATAGGTCCCATCACTGTCTACCCTTAAGAAGCTTAACTGGCTTGAGCTGCCTCAACTACTGCTACTCAATCAATTGTCAGTTGCACATAAGTCATACTACCTTCCTGATAAAAGCTCTGCACTCCAGCATCTAATTCAACCCTACACTACCACTAGAACCTTAAGATCTAGTAACCAGAACCTCGTAAATGTCATCAAATATAAGAATGATGCTGGTAGGTCTCTCGTTGATTGCACTGTTGCAAGAATCTGGAATAAACTACCAAGCCACATAACTTCTAATTGCTCTACTATACAGTTTAAAAGACAACTGATAGTCCACTATTTAACACCTTCCATGCATCCAAACTTGGCTTGAAGTGAGCTGACTAAAACACAGGTATGGGCATCAAGCCCTTCAGAGTTTTCATGTCAACAGAGAGGAGGCTGAACCCTGAAAGGATGGTGCCCTGAAGTTTTGGAAGTTGCCTGTCTGTTATATCCTTAGTAGCATATAACCTATATAGCTAAGGGCTACCACAGCAGTAATCATTCAAACAGAGCCACACGCTCCAGGAATCTAAACCTGGTCATCACAATGAACCAAACATGCTGGAGGGATAGGTTCCTGAACCAGAGACTCCCCATACTCTGGAATAGACTGTCCATACATGTCAAGCAGAGCACCTCCTTGTCCCTCTTCAAAAGGAACCTTGACGATTGGATGGGAAATAGGAAATTCACCCTGGGGATCACGGCAGTCACCCTGCTAGACAGAGGTCCAGGGAAGTAAATAGTGTGGGAAGAAATATCCAGGGAATTGTTATGGCTAGGCTTGTACAGACCCTAGGGCCAATAGCCTAGTACCAACCTATGAACCTATGAATATCTACTGTTATATTAAATAAAGAATAAACTACTGGCACCTGCTTTAACCACAAAAAAACTTTTAATTAAAACCTAATAAAGTGAGCAAAATAACCAAAATAGAGTGAAAGCTTTCGTCTTGCTCTAGTAAGTAAGACTTCATCAGACAAATAAAAAAGTTAATTAACAATGTGATATACATTAATTAACATCACATGATAAAGGTATATACTTCTAAAAGGTGTACTGACACTATTAACAAACACAATAAATATCCAGTAGAGGGTAGTAGCCAAACTAGTTACATAGATACACTAATAAAAATATTCTAAAAATGTTTGTGTAGATAAATTAAATATTCATCATAGCTAAGATCAAACATAGCAATCTATCTAAAACTACTGTACTATTAAATTATTGGAATATATATTAAAATGTTGGAACACTTATAGCATAAAACAACTTGATTATCTCTGGACACTTTTTAATTTTAATATACAAGCTAGTGAACTAGTGTCGTTTAAGCCTGGTGGATTATAGGCATTTAATTTAATTTGCCACATAAGTTCACAAAGTTCAAGTAATAAACCCAATGGACCCCCTCTGGGGTTATACTGAACTTGGTCTATAACCTTAAAAGTGAAGCTGTGATCTGGATGTTCATATACATGCTTCGCTAGAACATTTTCCAGTTTACCTTTCCTGATACTATACAAATGCTCATATATTCTGTCCTTGAATTTACGATCGGTTTTGCCTACGTAAAAACAAGGACAGAATCTACAGCTTGCCAGATAGACTACCCCCTTGGATAGACAATTGAACCTGTTCTTAATAGTATGTTTTCTCCCCCGATAATAAAGGTACTACCTACTCCTATGAATTTACAGTAAGCACAACCTTCACATTTGTACATACCTGTAATTCTAGTAAAGGGGATAGAAGTAGTCTCTAATAAGTTTTTAAGGTTAAGACCCCTTCTATAGCTGATCCTGGGGAATGGTTCAATGATGGACATCAGATCCTTGTCTGATCTCAACAAATCCCATTTTTTATAAATAATTTGTCTTATAATAGCAGCATCCAAGCCAAAAGTTGTGATGAATGTCAATCTAGGTGAACTTTCTCTAGTGACAAGTTCAGAGGTGATGCCCTGTACCAATAGGTCACTCCTATTCCAATGTGATGTTAAAATAGGCCTGTATTCTACAATAGCTCTTTTGTGTTGGACCTCAAAGGTCAACTCGTCGAGTAAGTGTACAGGGTACCCACGCTTCAAAAACATGTTGTATAATACATGGCATTCAAGCTTGAATTCATTGTCTTCGGAGACCATTCTTGCTGCTCTCACCAGTTGACCATTTACCACAGATTTTTTCTGTTGCAAGGGGTGGCAACTGGTGAAATTCAGAAACAAATTTGAGTATGATGGCTTCCTATGAATTTGAGCCTTAAATGGTGCATCATTTTTGTATCTATATAGTTCCACATCTAAATAAGTAATGCTGTTATAACCCAAACTATAAGTAAATTTCAGAAAGTTTGTGTACTCATTTAAATAGGAAACAAACATTGTATTGTCTTCCAAGCAACCACTGAACATAATAAACACATCATCCAGAAAACAGGTATAATAATGAATCCTATTTCTATATGGATTATTACTAAAAATATGGCAGCGTTCCCATTGTACCATCACCAAATTAATGAAACTTGCACCGCAAGGGGAACCCATAGCCAATCCCGTTTTCTGTAAAAAATAACTACCATTAAACATGAAAAAGTTACTAATTATTAGAGCCAACAACTCTTGCAATAGATAAATTTCACTTTCAGTGGCCCCTTTTGTGCGGATCAGACTAGACACCCATTCTATTTCAATATCTATGGGGATTACTGTATATAGATCCTTTACATCTATTGTCAATAATATAATGTTGTCCCCGTATATCAGTTCACTAATGTTGTTTAGGAATGACCATGAATCCTTACAGATATATTCTATCTGTTCTAAATATTTCTTCAGTTTCATGTCCACAAATTTGGCTAGAGGGTAAGTTATGGAGTTTCTACCATCAACTATAGGTTGGAGTGGTGGATCCAACAAATCCTTATGAATTTTCAGTATCCCAAAAATTGCTGGAGTGAGGGGGGTTAAGCATGACATGTAATTATATGTCTATAGAAATGTGTGACTCTATAAAAAGATCGTTGAACACCTTGATTTTTTGATGTGCCCGATTCAATTTGTTAAGAGAAGCCATGCTATAATGCTCTGAATCAAGTAACTTCTCCATCCGTGTTATGTAATCCTCTTTGTCAAGGAATACTAAGCCCCCACCCTTATCCGGTTTAATGACTCTTACGTTCTGGAAATTCAATCTAGCTAGTTTCTCCTTATCATCCCTTGTAAAGTTATTATTATTATTTTTGTTATTTGATAATCTACTTCTGTTGTTCTCCAACCTATCCCTTAAATCCAACTCACATATCTTTTCAAATACTTCCAGCTCTGGTGGTAAAGGTGGATTAAATGTGCTAAGTACTTTACATTCATTTTTTGTTCTAGGTTGCTCTTTAAGAAAAAATTCTAACTTAATCCTAGAATAAACAACCTTAAATCAATTATAGTTCTGGCCATATTAGCTCTTGTGACAGGCACAAAAGTTTGTCCCTTTGTTAATAGGTCAGCCAAAGGAATGTCCAACTCCACATTCGAATAGTTAAAAATTCTGAAGTCCTGCGTGCTGTTACAAATTATTTTAAATATATCAGTAGTGGGGTCAGCAGTGGGGGATCCGCCAAGACCTGTAACTCCAGCTAGACCATCTCTAGCTGGAGAATCAGCTACCCCTGAACTGATCGGTTCAAAGGCTGTCACTTTGATTAGTAAAAGTTGAAATTGTTTACTGAGTTCATCGGCTGGTGGCCCCTCCTATGAAAATGTTGGTTACCACCACTAGTACTAGGTTGGTGTGAGTCAGTGAAAGTTGATTCCCCAGTTGGATGATTATTATTATTGTTATATCTCCTACCATTATTCCTCAGATAACCATTCCAACTGGAATTAGTCCTGCTTGTATTTGGATTATTAGAATTAGAGGCTGCTTCGGCATAAGTACGTTCCGAGGATTTATAATCAAGCTCTTCTATGCCCTCCTCATTTGAACCAAAGTCACATTCAGTTTGATTATTGTTAAGTCAACTGGGCAGCAGGGTTAAGCCATTCCTGTGTAGGAGGTGGCTTGGGATAAGCTGACCCCTTGGTATAGTCGTTATTGTCTCTGACTAACTTCTTATTCTTTGTGATTTTCATCTTCTCTATCTGGCCATTAATGCTAGAGAAAATCCGTTCATATTCAAATTTATAACGAGCAAAATCATTGTCTTTCATTATATTGTTGTTCAATACACTTATTTCATCATTCAAGCCTTCAATGATTGTAGAATAGTGTTTAATGAGTACTTCCAATAGCTCTAAACCTTGCCTATCAAACAAGACTATCAGGTCTTGATGAAACAGTGAATTACACACCAAGCCTGTAGGAAAGCGCCAAGACCTTAAGCCCTTAAGTACATGCCACCTTACTAAGCATTCCTTGAAATAAGCCACTTCCAGCTGTAACTTTTTGGCCTTAAAAGATTTTGTGTCAAGGAACTTAAAATTCTCCACTATATTGAACGCATGTGCTTTCTGTTGGAATTAGTGTAGTTACTGCCCTGGCTTTCAGTAAGACAAACAGGTTGGTCAAGCCAATTTTTCACGTCAGTACATATTGGGTTCAATGTGTTGTCATTGTCACTAAGTGTATTAGAAGAAACTATACCTGTCTGGGTTGTATTCAAACCATTTCGAGTTCCGTTCGGTGCTAAAGCTCCCACTGATGAATCCGAATCACTCTCAGCTGCAGTTTGAGTTAGCTGTTGTAATATCCGCATTCTGCTCCTAAATCTCGGTTGCTGTAAGTGGTGGGACGTGTTGTTGCTAGCGCTGATATTCGCTCCATCGTTGCTGCCTTCCACAGTTGTACCATTTGTCTGTCTCCCATTCGGGACCTTCTCAGCTAACTGGGATATCACTATTGTATTCCCCATTGAAACCGGAACTCGGATATCTGGTTCCTTGGGTGGAAATATGCCCATTAGACCATTGTAGACAAGTCATTCACTTTCTTAGTTAATGCCAAAATGCCATTAACTAACTGTTGCACATCCAAATTCTTAGAGCCACTTCCCTCGACAGGAAAAACCCTGTTGCATGGGTTGCCTTCGATGTTTGATGCATCAATATCCAAAGGTGCACTATTAGAACATTCATTGTCCGAAGGGAATAGTATTCCCTGTATGGTGGAAGAGTCAGAAGCCATGCAGTTCCACACAAAACAAAGGACAAACTTGGAAAACGATTCAAAACTGTGCTATTAAGTAAAGAATAAACTGCTGGCACCTGCTTTAACCACGAAAAACTTTTAATTAAAACCTATTAAAATGAGCAAAATAACCAAAATAGAGCGAGCGCTTTTGTCTTACTCTAGTAAGTAAGACTTCATCAGACAAATAAAAAAGTTAATTAACAATGTTATATACATTAATTAACATCACTTGATAAAGGTATATACTTCTAAAAGGTGTACTGACCCTATTAACAAACACAGTAAATATCCAGTAGAGGGAAGTAGCCAAACTAGTTACACAGATAGTGCCTTTTTTAGGCAAGGCTCAAATTCTAAACCTACCACCCTAGAACACAAAAAAGTAAAAAAACTAAGGGTAATGCTGCTCAATGCCAGAAGTCTCAATCTCAAGATGCACGCACTCGAGGCCCTTCTCAGTATGGAGAACATCGATGTCTGTGCTGTGACAGAAACCTGGTTCAAGGCTCCTGAGAGCACCCCAGCACTAGCAGGTTTCACCTCATATCATGCGTTCCGGCCCCAAAATCCGGACAACACTAAGAAAGGAGGGGGGGTGTCCATATTCATAAAGGACACCCACACCTCAAGGTTGGTGGCAACGCACGATGCATCGGAGACCATCCAGGTGCAATTAACCATAGGCAAGACTGCTCTGCAATTTGTAGCATGTTACAGGCCACCCTCTCAAACTCAGGAACCTCACATGGCCTTCCTGAAAACAATGGAGGAGATAAATGTATCTCCAAACACCATCATACTAGGTGACTTCAACTACCCTAATATAGACTGGGAACACTACTCAAGCCCAAACACTCTAGCCCAAAGGTTCCTGGAGTTCATAAACTCAAATGCCATGGAACAACTAGTCACCATCCCCACAAGAGGAGAAAATATACTTGATCTCATCATCACGAACATGGGATCACAATGTTCAACACCGGAAGTATACCCCTCACTGGTGAGATCAGATCATAAACTAATCTCGCTGGAGGTCCTCATCCCACCCCCACCTGAAACAAAAAAGTCCACAGTGAAAAACTTCTCAAAAGCCGACTTCACACTTCTAAAAACTAGTGTGGTCTCCTTTAAGGCCCCTGAGCCAGTGGTAAACATTACTCAAACCGCTGAATCACTTACAAATGCCTTCTACCAGCACCTACAGGACTGCATGGATCAGGCAATCCCAAACAAAACTAAGACTCTTTGTACCAAAGGCAAGCGTCCAGTCTGGTGGACCCCAGCCATAAACAAGCTCTACAACAAAAGGAGGAAGCTACTACAAGATAGAGCAAAATCCTTGAAAGGTAAGACACCTTTGACCATTATAAGTAAAAAACTAAGAGCTCTCATAAAATCATCCAAGGTAAATTTTGAGAGAAAAATCGCCAAAGATTCAAAAGACAATCATAAGGCCTTCTTTAGCTATGTTAGAAACCTAGGAGGAAACTCCCAGATATGCTCAGAATTAGTTCAAAATGATGTGAAGATTACTGAACCTACACACATTGCCAACATACTGGCTGACAGGTTCAGTGCAAACTCCCCTCCCCCCCAAAAGGAGAGATATCTATACCAGAGGATTGTAGCCCCCCCAAACATCTCCAATGCCCAGGTGAGAACTGCTCTCTCCAAAGCAAAAAACACAGCATCCATGGGACCGGATGGTGTCCCCGGCTGTGTGCTCCATGAACTCAATGAGGAATTAAACCCGCAGTTAGGACAGCTGTTTAATCTTAGCCTCACCTCAGGATACATACCCAAGGAGTGGTGCACGGCGACTGTGGTCCCACTTCACAAAGGCGGTGCCTCCACCGACCCTGGAAATTACCGTCCCATTAGCTTGACAAGCCTTATCTGCAAAGCCATGGAGAGGATCATAATGGAACTCATAAATAAAGACATAGGGAACTTGCAGACTTTGGATCCAACCCAGTTTGGCTTTGTCAAAGGCAGATCATGCCTTTTAAACTTGGTTGACTTTTTCGAGACAGTCACCAAGGCCATTGATGAGGGAAAGGCAGTCCATACAGCCTACCTTGACCTGGCAAAGGCCTTCGACACAATACCCCACTCAGGTATTATCAAAAAACTCATCAGCTTGAATGTAAACCCATACATCACAAGATGGGTTGCAAACTGGCTAAGTGACAGAACCCACAGGGTCAGAGTTGCTGGAGCCATGTCAGACTCAAAGCCTGTCACAAGTGGTGTCCCACAGGGCTCAGTCCTGGGTCCACTCTTGTTCGGCATCTACTTTTCTGAAGTACAAGCAAACACAGGAGGGTTATGGCTGACAAAGTTTGCAGATGACTGCAAACTGGGCCATAGTCGAAAACACATCTGACACAGATATCCTTCAGAAGGGCCTCACAGAAACGGATAACTGGTGCCAGAGCCATGGCCTAAAGTTAAATGCCAAGAAATGCATAGTCATACCCTTCGGGAAAAACAAGGTTACCCCTAGCTACCATATAGGTGGCAATCCACTGAGCACAGAAGAAGTCATCAGGGATCTGGGGACCCAGGTTGACAGTAGCCTTGCGTTTGACACTCATGTTGCTAAAGTAGTTAGGAAAACCTTCTACATTGCCCACCTGATCATGAAGGGATTCACATCTAGATCAAGGGAGGTCATCGCCCCTGTACTCATCACTCATTAGACCTATGATTGAGTACAATGCCCCATTCGGAATGTATCTGACCAGACACCTGCAGCAGCTGGAAAGGCCCCAAAAGTTCCTCACCAAAAGGATAAAGGGTCTCAAAATATGTCTTATGCTGCCCGACTGAAAGAACTCCAGCTCTATTCAGTCTCATACCGCTTGCTCGGAGGTGACCTGTGCCTGACATATAAGGCCATGTCAAACCCTGATTTGATGAATATGCTTCACCTCAAAAAATCTAGATCCCTCAGAACCACAAGGGCGGGAGACTTAAACCTTGACACGGTTATTAATAGAACATGCTGGAGGGACAGATTCATCACCCAGAGACTCCCTATGCTGTGGAACAAAATCCCGGTACATGTGAGGCAGAGCACCTCGCTGGCCTTGTTCAAGAGGAATCTTGACCAATGGATGGGGGATCGCAGATATACCCCAGGGATTACTTCAGTGTCACTGCTTGACAGAGGCACAGCAAAATAATAGGCATAGTTTTATTCAAACTAAAGGGGTGGCGAAAGCCAAATAACTATGGGCTAGGCTTATAAATGCCCTTGGGCAGATAGCCTAGTATGAACCTATGAACCTATGAACCTATGAACAGATACACTAATAAAAATATTCTAAAAATGTTTGTGTAGATAAATTAAATATTCATCAAATTTGTTATTCATCATAGCTAAGATCAAATATAGCAATCTATCTAAAAATACTGTACTATTAAATTATTGGAATATATATTAAAATGTTGGGTCTCTCTAAGAACAAACTCCTCATTCATCCCTGAAGTGGTTTTAGATTTTAGTTTGAATCAAGCCACCGATCTCCTAGTTTTCTACCCAGAACCCCCCCCCAAAACAGGGAAAAAGTATTCTGCATATTCTGGATGTGCATAGGCACTTCGGTTACTATCTTGACAGAACTAAGCCATTTAGAAAAGCTGATCAGTCATTTATTTATTATTAAAGGGGCAAAAGAGGGGCGCAGTGTGTCTAAACAGATAATTTGCATGTGGTTGTCTTCAGCTGTTGCTTTTTGTTATTCCTAACTTGGTAAATCCATTCCAAGCAATATAAAGGCGCATGCTACTAGAGCCTTCTATTCTTCCATGGCATACCGAAAAGGGGTGGACTTTAGAAGCATTTAAAGGTAGCTATATGGTCCTGTACATATGTGTAGAAAGCATTTTCAAGGACCAGGCCTACCTTTGCTAGGAGTATTCTCCATGGGCTCCTGGATTGATATCCTTCCTGCTCCTCCTAGGTTGGACAGACTTTGGTTATGAACTCATACAGCCTAAACTACTGCAGTAGTGGGAATGATGAACATAGTACATTAGTGTAAGTTGCACTTACCCATAGCAGTAGATGTCTGAATTCCACACTGCTGCAATAGCTGCACCCTCCCATCATCCTCTACTTTGTACATAGTTGTAGCTGGGATATAAAGTAGGGTGGTGTTTGTTTATACTTTATATGTTTCCTTGTTGTTATTGGTTGTGTGGTTCAGGATTATCAGGCTCTTCTGTCTCTGTATGGACAAAGTCCTGAAGAAATGTTTACTGTGACTGCTGATTTCCCTCCTTGGGATTAGCCTATCAACAGTCAGACTGAAGGTGTTTGTTTGTGTGAGGAGGCAGAGCTTTTTGAAGCTTTCTAGTTGTTATTTTGTAGGCAGGAAATAACCCATATAAACTAAAGGCGACTGCTGGAGTGAAAAATGTGAATATCTACTGTTATGGGTAAGTACAACTTACACAACTGTACTTGTTGAATATTAATAGCAAAATCTCAAGAATGGTAGCCTCAACATTAGGAATGTAGCATGTGGAAGCTGGCATGATTTAGTATATGCACACAGTGAAACCATCACTGGGGGTGCACAGGTCTTTAGTAATTGAAAAATGTGTTTGCAGGAGATTATGAAAACGATGTAATATTTTCCCTGATGATGTAAACATGGAGTATGATAAAGTGTCATGTTTAGGGGCAGGTGCAAGCAGTGGATATTAGACAAAAGATTGCACTAAAAAAGTTGTGTAAGATAAAGACATCCAGAGATCTGTTTTAGTTACATCTTATTAATATTAATGCTATTCCAATACTGAGACTAATGTCTCATTATTGACAAACCTTGCATTAATGAGCAGTATGACACCTAAACGTCACATGATTTAGTAGGCATGCACACTGAAACCTTCACTGTGGAATGTAAAAACTTGAGTTATTAAAGAAAGTGTGCATAAAGTTGTGAAATCCATCACATATTTTCATATTTATATTAATTATATATTTAATGTATCTGATGCTGCTGTATATATATATATATATATATATATATATATATATATATATATATATATATATATAGTATATATGTGTGATACTGCCATTTGTGGGGAGTGTAATATTGAAGAAGTGGGTTTCTTAAAAATCAGTATTAAAATGTAGTAGGTAATATAAAGCTATCTAGAGATATGTTTGGTAAAGCAGTTCTAAATATAAGCAATATTTTCATAACTGCATTAATATTTATTGTACAAAATATGTGACCTACAGGTGAACAAATGTTGCCATCATATATAGAATATTAAGAGAAAATTTTAACACTGATACTTGCTGTCTAACAGCCATGGTCTTGTAGATTAATTTTGCTGTATTGAATCTTGCGAGTATATGACATATACAATTTGCTCTGATTGTGCAATATCACAAAACAGTAGTGTCCTGCCCAGTCTTGTCATAGATTACTTCAAAGCTCTTTAACAGACAAACGTTTTACTCTAATATATATTGGGGTTGCATTGCATGCTTATAGAAATACAATGTGATTATTTGTTTCACTGTACTGCTACTAATTTTGGCAAGTAAAATTCAAATTCTCTTTAGTAAATTTGCTATACAAGTTCAGTTTCACCAGACAGACTTTTGATACCAACAACAGTGTGTAGTTCATTGTCTGATGAATAACTTTCTATTTTTTCACCGATTATGTGATTTTTTTTTTAAATATATGATGTTATGTTGTCCTATCTTGCTTTCATTCTATGCTGGTTGGGTTCGGAACCGAGCATCAGTTCTGACTCAACCCAGTTCAAAAGCTTGAGAGCTTCCACTGGCTCAAGGCTATACCCTATCCCATGATCCTCAGGGAAGATTACCCCAATCTCATTTGCCGCTCAAGCAGATGGGGTGACTTCCACACTGGCTCCTGGCTAAGTGAAACTTTTTTCTTTATATTTCTTCTTTTTCCACTTTTTTAGACTTATTTCTTAACGTTTTTACAGTTAGTGCCTAGGAGGATTATTAATCTGCTACTTGGGTGTTTCTTTTTTTTCTGTTTGTGTTGTTTGGCTGTCGTCGTTCATTAGGCTTGTTTGTGTTATTGTCATTTAAACCTATCCCTACCAAGCTTGTTGTACCTGTAGAAGGTAGCTAGTTTAAATTAGAGGGCTTTTAACGGCCCGTTTAACTGAGTGGGCCATCCCCCTTCCCTTTCCTGTTCTTTCCCGTTGTTTGTTGAGGGAGCCCGTTTAAGTTAGATGACTGCTCACTTGTTGTTTCTAATGGAAGTCCGTTTAAATTAGAGGACTTCTTCCCCTTATTAAAAAAATAATAAAAAATATATAAATATATATATATGTATATATATATATATATATATATATATATATATATATATATATATTATTGTTAAGTTTCCTTTTTGATTAATGAGTTAGTGTTCTCTGAAGCTTTTCAATCTTAATTATATATTGTTAAACTTTTTCTGGGTGTTAAAAGGCTCTTTTTAAGCTACTACTTAGAGGTAGTTTTTTGTGTAGCTTCAATATGTCTAAGGATTCTAAGGAACCAAAACCGTCTAGTTTCAAAAATGTGTGCTAAATGCAACCAAAAAATGTCCCTGACAGACGGGCATACCAGTTGCGTTTACTGCCTGTGTGCCCTCCACCTACAAGAATCCTGCTCCTTTTGTCATGCATTTAGCTCCAGAGTGTTGCTGGAGCACAGGAACAAATTGATTGTAAGAGACTTACTGAAAACCTCTTTTACAGAAGCTCTAGAAGGGACTCAGAGCTCTAAATCTAAACCTGACAAATCCCCTTCTTGTTCTTGTTCTTCTTCTTCATCTAAATTGAAGAAGTTGGGCAAAAGAACTTCAACCTCAGTTCCATCTTTGGAGCCACCTAAAAAAAATGTTAATTCAATCTGGCTTGGAACCAACAGCTCTTGGTTCCAAAAAGCCTCCCTCATCAACTCTGATTGCAGTTCCGGTGCCGATTGAGTATCAGTTTTGGAGCCAGTAACTTAGATTCTAAAATCTCCAATCCTACAAAGGGCAAGGTCTCCATCCATATCCTCCCAATCCTCCAGAAGTTTATCAGATGATGATGTAGAGCGAGTGGTGAGGAGACTCCTTTGGACACCAGCACTGGCAAAAATTCTGTCGACTCTGACGCAGAAGGAACTGGAGCTGACAAAGACCTCTTCTCCCTCTTCGGTTCCTCTTCTGATCACAGTGGAAACCTTGGCACCGAGACCTCCAAAAGGATCATCAGTTCCGACATCTGCTCTGACTTCCTCAGTTCCATTGGAATTCAAGGAGTCTAAGAGCTGATGCTCTCCTGTCAGATCCGGGGAGGAGAGTCAGATTGGACAGCTGTCCAAGCCAATTCTACCTCTCGGGGCTTCAGCGTGTTGAGCTCGGCTCCTACATCAACTTCGGAGCCAACTGCTTTGCTGTAGGGTTGGTCTCCCAGTTCTTCGCAGTTGGGGACCTCCTCAGAGTGGGGTGAGGGGGCTTTTGAGCTGATGGGAGAGAGTGCTGTCATCTCAGACTGCTCCACTCTCTGGTTCAAGTGCTCTTCCCCCAGAAGCACCTGTGTCGGTCTTAGCACCATCACCTCCCCCAAGCGCAGAGACCCCAAGCCCCAAAAAGCCCCTGTGGGCAAAACTATCTCTTCCAAAACTTCCCCAGAGTGCCCCTGTGAGGAGGTCCCTCAGAAGAGATTGTGGAAGAGAAAGCACATAGACTCCCTTGAAGAGTCTATCACCTCAGACACCGATATGGATGAGTCAGAAGGGTCCCTACGGTCCCCCTCTGAAGATGTTTCCTTTGCAGATGTCCTGGAGATTTTTAAGCAGAGGGGTGGCTGGAAGACCCCCAATCCTTCTGAGGATGAGTACCTGGAAGCTTTTTGGTCTCGCCCCTCCATCTCTTGGGTGAATCTGCCTTTTGATCAGTTGATGAATGTAATTAGTCGGAAGGCATGGGGTTCTCCGGATTCAGTGGAACCTGTTCCGAGGAGACCATACAAATTCATTACAGCACCTGCAGAAAGATTTTCTCAGCAAGGGTGTTCCCAGTAGATGCTATGGTGGTGGTTGCGGCCACAAAGTAGAAATTGTCTGAGACTTCCTCATCTGTTCATCCACTGAACAAAGACTCTGGAATGATGGCCAGATATGGTAAGCGTATTTTTTCTTCAGCAGCAGTTACACTTAGATGGCTGAATTATCTGACCCATTTTACGAGACTACAGAGGGATTTCCTAAAAGAGCTAGGAGATACCCTTCAAGGTACTGTAGCTGCAGGGGTTTCAGATAAGGTTTTCTCGCAGCTCTCTACCTTAAACTCCATGGTAAACTCCTCCATGTGACTGATTTATTACATGGCCGATGGAGCGAGCAGGGCAGCGGGTACAGGAATCTCCTTAAATAGACATTCCTGGATGTGCTTATATAAATTTGCTGAACCCTTTCATTAACACCCCTTTTGATGGCTCATCCTTGTTCGGACCCAAAGTTAAAGAGACCTTGACCAGGTGTGAACAGGAGGGAAAGACTCTATCTGCCGTGGGAGTCCATTTTTCCCTTCCCATTAGACCTTATCCCAAAGGTTAGAAGGGGGAAACATGTGTTTCCACAAGTCCCAAAGAGCCTTTCCTGATGCACATGGTGATTCTTCCCTTAGGGGCAGAGGGGGAAGTAACAATGGAAGATGCTGACCTCACGGCAGAGGGGGTCCGCAAAACCAGGGCGACAGGGACTCCTTCCTTGGAAAGCCATTTCAGCGCTTCTGAGAGAAGGCTCTTCTGTCCATCTCTGGAGGCAGTCAGACGTTGCTTCTTCTTGTATCCAAATGCCTGGCTAGAAATTACACAAGACAAATGGGTACAAGTGATCAAATCCAGAGGTTATTACATACCCTTTGCCTCTCCCCCATCAGAACAGTCAGTCCCAGATGTTCTACCCATTCAAAGGGATTATGCAACTCTAGAGGTACAAAAGTTGCTAGAAAAGAGTCATCCAAAATGTCCCAGCAGACCAGATTGGATATGGAACTTATTCAAGGTTCTTTTTAGTTCCAAAGAAGACAGAGGACTGGAGGTCCATTCTGGATCTCAGCACACTAAACAAGTCCATCAAGAAATCAAAGTTCTGAATGGTGATACTGCAGTTGATGCTCCCCTTTCTGAAGAAAGATGATTGAATGTGCTCGATAAATCTCCAGGATGCATACTACCATATAAAAATGGACAGGCAATCCAGGAGACATTTGCACTTTTGGCTGGGAGCCAGTCACTGCCAGTTTCAAGCTCTGCCCTTTGGTCTCACTACAGCCCCCAGAATGTTCACCAAATACATGGCAGTAGTTACGGCTCACTTGAGGTGTCTAGGATTCCATGTGTTTCCATACCTAGATGACTGGCTCCTAACCAGCACCACCAAGCACCTACTAATAAAAGCAAGGGATGCAACCATTCTCCTATGTTCCCAGCTAGGCATTACTGTAAAACTTCAAAGAAATCAGCCTTGTTTCCATCGCAGCATCTTATATTCTTAGGCACAGAATTAGACTCAAGAAAAATGTTGGCTAAACTTACTCCCAAGAGGATTCAATCCCTTCGCCACCAAATCAATAATCTTTTATGAATAAGGAAAGTACAGGCAAAAGCTGTCTTGCAGGTTCTGGGCACCATGGTGGCTGGAATTATTTTGGTACCTCTAGCACGTTTACACATGATAGTTCTTCAATGGCTGCTCTTTTCCCAGTGGTTCATGCAAGATCTACCACTGTCACACAAGATCATCATCACAGAATCCTGCAAAAAGGACCTATGCTGGTGGCTTCATTTGACTCAATTGACTATAGGCCGATCATTTGTCTTCCCACAACCAATAGCCACAGTGACAACAGATGCTTCTCAGATAGGGTGGTGGGGGGGGGGGGCATTATCTGGGAAAGACTGTCCAAGGCATCTGGCAGAAACACAAGAACCACTTGCATATCAATGTCCTAGAGATGAGAGTGGTGCTCTTTGCATTGCAAGCATTCCAAAACTCTCTCCCAATAAGAACAATTGCAATTCAGACAGACAACATGTCAGTAGTGTGGTACATAAACAGACAAGGAGGAACCAAATCCTAACCCCTATGTCAAGAGGCACAAAGAGTATGCCAATGGGAAGTCTCTTCTCAACATTTTCTGATAGCAATGCACATCCTGGGAAAATCTAACGTGATAGCAGACACACTCAGCAGAGCTATTCTGATGCCTCACGAGTGGTCCCTAAAACAAGAGGTTGCAGAAGGAATTTTCCACCAATGGGACCAGCCCTACTGCAACCTTTTCACCTCATCTATGAACGCCAAATGCAGCAACTACTTTGCCCTGATTCCCCCTCCGGGGTAGTCACCAAGGGATGCGCTCGTACACGATTGGCCCCTGGGATTCCTTTACACTTTCTCTCACAAAGGTTCTTCAGAAAGCCAACATGTTGAAAAGCACAGTGACCCTCATTGTACCATACTGGCCTCAGCAAATTTGGTTCCCCTTTCTGTGGCCCCAGTTCCAGGAGGAACCATGGATTCTGGACCCAGTTCCAGACCTTCTGACTCATTCATCGGGGATGTTCCACCCATAGATACAAACCTTAAAAATGACAGCTTGGCTGCTCCAGTTTCACAAATAGCCAGGCTCTATGACATCTCGCCTGCAGTTAGACATATATTGATTTCCTCTCACAAGGCATCAACTAGAAAATTATACTCTAGAAATGGAAAAGATTTTCACACTGGGCTTCCAAAAACAATATAGATCCCTTTACACCCCCCATCACAGCTGTGTTAGGCTTTCTCGCTAAACTGTTTAATGAGGGTGTGGCAGCAGCTACAACTAGAGTGCAGTTAGTCGCTATGTCAAACTTTCACATTGAGGAAATAGGACTAAGAACCATGTCCCACAGACTCTGTAAATCCTTTCTAAAAGGCACCTTCTTACTAAGGCCTCCAGTGAAAGAACCTCAAGCGCCATGGGATATAAATTTTGTTCTATCCTCTTTAATTCTACCTTCCTTCGAACCTGCATCATCATGTGACATAAAGTTTTTGTCATGGAAGACCACATTATTGGTGGCCATCACCTCGGCCAGGTGAGTGTCTGAACTCCAAATTTTATCTATACGTCCCCCATACATCATTTTTCATAAAGATAGAGTCTCTTTATGGATCAACCCTTCCTTTCTACTGAAAGTGAGCTCAGAGACCAACCTAAATCAAGCCATTGACTTACCGTTTTTTTCCCAAACTATGTCAACAAGGCAGAATATAGATTACACCAGTTGGACTTAGCATCTATATTACATAATCAAACTTTTAAAAGTTCGAATATCATATGGTCGACACCATATGATCAAACTTTTAAAAGTTTGAAAATGTAAAAAAATAAAATAAACCAAAGAAAAAACCTACCTGAACGGCTTAAGCAGGGGGGCAAGCCCCCCACACCCCCCACTCTTTAAATATACCAACTCCAAGATCGCACTACAGTGCAGGAAAGGGAAATCTTCCCATTCCGCACTGTACAGAGATCTTCGTTGAAACGTTTGAACTTTTAAAAGTTCGATCATATGGTGTCGACCATATGATGTTCGAACTTTTAAGAGTTCAACAACATGATATATAGACAACTGCATTTCTACATGCATAGAAATAAAGATTTCAGAAAGTCGAACCAGCTTTTTGTGTCCTTTTCAGACAGAAAGAAAGGATTTCCAGTGTTAAAGGTCACACTGTCTAAATGACTCACAGACTGTATCTCCTACACATACAATTCCCAAAATAGAGAGCTAACAGGCAAAGTGAAGGACCATTCAACAAGAGCTATTTCAACTTCTTCTGCCTTCCTTGCCAGGCTTCCTATGGATTCCATTTGTGCAGCAGCAACATGGTAAAGCCTCATACCTTTATCACTCATTACAAAGTAGATTTGGCCTCCAGGAACAGGGCCTCCTTTGGGTCCAGGGTTCCGAAGAGTATTTTCCCTTGAGCCACCCAAGAAGGAAGGAAGGTGCTAGGGACGCTGTCTCAACCAACATAGAATGAAGGTGAGATAGGACATCATAATATTAAGAAGGTATGTACTCACCATAACGTTTCATGTTTGTTGTCCATCTCGCCTTCATTCTTGTGTCCCACCCTCCTTCCCCCGCCTTCACTCCTGGAAGATTGGGTGGATATTTTCTTATTATGATTAGATTTATGGAGTCTCTGATTCTCTTCTGAGTCTTTTCTAGACATATTGGTTTAATCATAGGTAAATAACCATGCTTTTGCTTGCAAACAAAATCTGGGTAATTTTCCCTGAGCATCATGGGATAGGGTATAGCCTTGAGCCAGTGGAAGCTCTTGAGCTTTTGAATTAGGCTGAGTTGGATCCAATGCTCAGTTCCAAACCCAACCAGCATAGAATGAAGGCGAGTTGGACAACAAACATGGAATGATATGGTGAGTACATAACTTCTTAATATGTCCCCTTAATAGAGTAGTCAGGAGATTACCTCTCAAAAAGCAGGTGTTTTCCTGCTTAAAAGAATTTAGGAAGTAATAGAATTAATTAGCTTCTTGCTGCTCAGTACTGAATTGATTAAAAAGGCATTGTGGAGAACAAGGGCTTTGGGGGTTGATGTAGACCAGTATTTACAGTTGTTTTTACAAATGTGATAGGGGTATTTATAATGTTTACAAGTGAGCATAACTAAGGCACAATTCATAGAGACCCATTTATGCTGATGTATAATGCCTTAAGGATAATGAGATGTAAATGAGAAATTTTGTAAAGTGGTATATGCTAATGAAATTCTTGTGATTCATAGTCTAATATCAGTACCATATGCACATTCATTGTTAAAAGTGTTGCTGCGCTTCTACTATCTGCTTTGCAATTCACAGACATGCCCTCCACCCAGTCCCTTCAGTAGTTTGGCCATGTATGTACAACCACTCAAATGACACCAACATTAATAATTTCCTCCAACAATCCCTTAAGTAGTTTATCCAAGTAAGCCAAGCATTTCACTGACACTAAAATGAGTAATTTCCCCCCGTGATGCCTTCAGTAGTTTCTTTTGCTCCCATTTATGCAGATTTATTCATGGGTTTTTTGGAAGAACAGCTTATTTATGATGTCAGTCATAACGTCTATCAAGATGATATAGACATATGGCATAGATATCTAGGTGATTGCCTGGTAGTTTGGACATCCGATGTGATTTATCTGCATGGATTTGTACAGTGTCTTAATGATAATAAGTGGGGACTGCAATTTAGTCTTAATTTTGATCTTAAAAAAATATTTTTTGGATGTTGTGGTGATGAAAAATAATGAAGGTATTTTATCAAACTCACTTTTTAGAAAGGAGTTTCATTTTAATTCTTTTCTGGATGCCACCAGTTGTCATTCCCCACACATAATTAAGAACATTTCCAAATCTCTTTTTTTTTTTTTTTTTGAGAGTTAAGAGAATTTGTTCATCAAAGATTTTATGCCAGGGGATATAAGGTTGGTGATATTCAAAACGCTTATAATTTTACTCTATTGTCTATAGCAAGATCTGAGTTATTGAAATATGGCAAAAAGAAGAGAGTTGATGGTTCTGTGGTTACAAGTTTTGGTAGCAATTTCTCAACAATCAAACAGATGGGTAGCAAACTGGCTCACCTAATCAAATTAGGGGAAGCCACCTCAAGCAGTAGACCCATAATGAGTGGAGTACCCCAGAGAATGGTCTTGGGGCCTCTGTTATTCAGGATACACTTCTCTGAGGTGCAGGCCAAACCAGTGGGCTATGGCTGGCCAAGTTTGTAGATAACTGCAAGCTGGGAGAAGTCATCAATTTCCCAAGTGATGTGGACGTCCTCCAAGAAGGTGTCACCCAAACAAATAACTGGTGCCAGAAACATGGCCTCAAGCTGAATGTCAAAAAATGCATCATCATCCCCTTTGGGGAGAGTGACGTCCCCACATATCACATTAATAACGTCCTAAGTACACAATCAGTAGTGAGGGATTTGGGCACCCAGGTTGATAGCAACGTGACATTTCCAAATATTTGGTGCAGTGCGAATAGCAGAAGACCAGGAACCAAATGGAAAATGCACCAGACAAGTCTGTATATGAACTCTGTTTATTGCAGTAAAAACACACCAAGATTAAACGCTTTCATCTTTCACATAAAAGGCTTCTTCAGAATAAAGCACACTAATTCAAGAACCATTTTGATACCAGTACATGTTACATAATAGATAAATTTGAGCCAATTGTATTGTGAAAAAAAATCACATGTAAAATGGTCACAGGAGCAATATTAAATACACAGGATGTTAATATTCAAGCCAACTTAGCTTTTTACAAATAAAACACTGTTATATATTAAATACCTTCAGCATATGTTTAAAAATGCAGATACAGTAATGCATATAAAAATGTTAAATTACTTAAAGTTTCACAGATTTTTCTTTCAGGGCTGGAAGTATTGTCAAGGAGTCACTTATACCTGGTAGAAAATTATCTACTAGTCTGAGTTGCCAAACTAGCTCTTTTTTACTTAATAAATTCTTCCAGTCACCCCTCCCCCCACCAAATCTATGTCCACAGTATCCAAAATACCAAATTTAAAACCTTTAAAATTAGAACAAGTGAGGGAATGCCTATATAATGCACTTGTATCCTTCTTGTTTTTAACATCATATATGTGCTCATAGAGTCTGCTTTTCAACTCCCTCTCCATTTTCCCAACATAGAATCCCTTTTATCAGCAAGGTGGGCATGAATATTAATATAAAACAAGTTGAATTTACCGATAGAAGGTGGTTGTGGTACAACACCTTGTGAGAGCTGCTCCCAATGTACTCACCTCATACCCACCTAGCTAATAAGATGGCATCTAAGGTTATATTCAAGAAAGGCAATTGTTTTACCACCAGAGTGGTGTACCTTGCTCTATGTGATATGTGCAATGGACTCTATGTTGGGAAAATGGAGAGGGCATTGAAAAGCAGAATCTATGAGCATATATATGATGTTAAAAACAAGAAGGATACATGTGCATTGCTTGGGCATTCCCTCACTTGTTCTAATTTTAAAGGTTTTAAATTTAGTATTTTGGATACTGTGGATGTAGATTTGAGGGGGTGGGGGAATGACTGGAAAAATGTATTAAGTAAAAAAGAGCTGGTTTGGCAACTCAGACTAGCAGATAATTTTCCACCAGGTATAAATGATTCCTTGACAATATTTCCAGCTCTAAAAGAAAAATCTATGAAACTTTAAATATTTAAACATTTTTACCTGCATTACTGGGCCTGCATTTTTAAACATATGCTGAAGGTATTTAATATATAACAGTGTTTTATTTGTAAAAAGCTAAGTTGGCATGAATATTAACATCCTGTGTATTTAATATTGCTCATGTGACTATTTTACATGTGATTTTTTTTGACAATACCATTGGCTCAATTTTATCTATTATGTAACATGTACTGGTATAAAAATGTTTTTTGAATTAGTGTGCTTTATTCTGATGAACTCTTCTATGTGAAAGATGAAAGTGCTTAATCTTGGTGCGTTTTTACTGCAATAAATGGAGTTCGTATACAGGCTTGTTTGATGTATTTTCCATTTGGTTCCTAGCAACCTGACTTTTGACCACCATGTTGCTTCCGTTGTACGGAAAGCTTTCTACATGGCCCACCTCATAAGTAAGGGTATCTCATCCGGGGACAAAGAGGTCATAACATCCCTGTATTCTTCCCTTATAAGGCTATTTATTGAATGCAATGCCCCCTTCAGCATGTACCTCGCAAAGCACATGCAGCAGCTGGAGAGACCACAAAGGTTCCTCACCAGGAGAATCCAGGGCCTCAAACATCTACCCTACACAGAGAGGCTGAAAACCCTGTCCCTTTACTCACTTTCATACAGACTCCTAAGAGGTGACCTCTGTCTGGCATACAAAGCAATCTCAGACCCCACCTTGATGGGACTGCTGCATATCTGCAAGTCAGGCTCCACTCGAGCAACCTGTACGCGCAACCTCAGCCTGGCCTGTGAGATCAACAGGACATGTTAGCGGGACAGATTTGTGTCCCAGAGACTCCTCCATCTGTGGGATAGACTCCCTCTCCATGTCAAGCAGAGTACCTCATTATCCCTCTTTAAGCACAACCTGGATAACTGGATGGGAAACAGAAAATACACCCCTGGAAATCCACCTGTGTCCCTGCTGGACAGGGGCTTTGAGTGCTTACTTGTCTAAATGTGGGCTAAACTCTTGTCTAAGCTTTAAGGGCCTCAGGGCCAATAGCCTAGTAGCCTCCTATGAACCTTTCATAACTTATTTGATAAACGTTGGGATATTTTTTTATCCAACAGTAAGTTGGCCGAATTGATACCATCATGCTGCTCTTTCTCCTATAGACAGGGGGAAACAATACATAATCAACTAAATCATTTTAAAAAAGTGGTTCGGCCAGTTTCTGATGCACAACAAACTATACAAGATGTACAATTGGTGGGTTGTTGTCTTTGTGGACAATGTTCTGCCTGCAAAGTAGTTATGCAAACTAAACATTTTTCTTTTTCAAATACAGCTTGTTTTTTTTATATTAAGTGCCTTAATACTTGTATTTCTGTATGGGTGATGTATTTATTTAGTAGAGTGCAGCTGTTCTGCTTTTTATGTGGGACAAACCTCTTGACAATTCAAAACCTGCATTTTCGAAAATCTTAGTGATATTAGGAATTGTCATTCCTCTAGTGCTTTATATAAACACATTCTTAAATTTTCTGCTGCCATATTTAGGTTTATTGCTATCGATAGTATATGCTATGGGGGTTTTAATAACTTGGGCTGGCATGATATATTATAGCAATAACCCACGCCTGGGTGTGGGTAATGCTGGATTTACCCACGGTTGGCGTGGTTTGGTCCCGAGGGTGAAGCCCGAGGGACCAAACAAAGCCAACCGTGGGTAAATACAGCATTACCCACACCCAGAAATGGGTTATTGCTATTATACCATGACATTATTTAAGAAAAGAAACTATTACTTTTCTTAAATAATGGCATAGTATAATGCCTGTTTACTGCCCTTCCGCAGATGTCTGGCATCCGCGGCAGTTCTGATGTACTGTGCACCTGCGCAGTACATCAGAGCTGTGGGCAAAAGCAACGGAGAAAGCAAGATCTCCGTTGCTTTTTTTTTTTACTGTTTCGCTATGTTAAATGGGTTTAACATAGCGAGACAGCTTTAAAATAAGCAACTGAGATGTCCGTTGCTTATTTTAAAACAGTCTCGCTATGTTAAACCCATTTAACATAGCGAAACAGTAAAAAAAGCAACGGAGATCTTGCTTTCTCCGTTGCTTTTTTTTTAAAACCTGTCTCGCTATGTTAAATGGGTTTAGCATAGCGAGACAGCTTTAAAATAAGCAACGGAGATCTCCGTTGCTTATTTTAAAGCTGTCTCGCTATGTTAAACCCATTTAACATAGCAAGACAGTGTTTTAAAAGTAGAGTTATACTAATGGAAAAAAGTCCGGGCGACCGGACCTTTTTCCATTAGTATAACTCGATTTACAATGTGCACGCTGGCCAATCAGCGTGCACGTTTTGGGGGGGGGGGTCATGGTATAATAAATTGTAAAGAACCGAGTTGGGTTGTTCATTTAGATTCTTTATTCTCCCCTGGATTAAATGACATTTTGTGACTGGATTTGTAATTAATTGGGGAGGGGTTATGTTGATAATTTATTTATTTGTTCTTTGTGAAATATTTATATACACTGTTGCAGCACTGAAGAAGGCCTTTTGGCTGAAACTAGTATGCTTTATATAGACTCATAATTGCTTTGTATGTAGTCATAATAAATTTGTTTGCTTTGCTGACGGATAGTGGTAGCTGTTTGTTTTTTTGCTTTACTGAATATTTTGAAACTAGTATGCTTTATATAGACTCATAATTGCTTTGTATGTAGTCATAATAAATTTGTTTGCTTTGCTGACGGATAGTGGTAGCTGTTTGTTTTTTTGCTTTACTGAATATTTTGACCTTGCACCTTGCCATACTTGTGCAGAGTTTTCTTTTGATTGCCCTCAGTAGTTTGATCATGTATGCAGAAGCACTAAAATGCATTAAAACAAACATTTTTTTGAAATAACAGTATCACCTTTTAAAATGCAAGGCGGTATGCATTGAGTTTTTTCCTTCCACTTAGCTAATTAATTTGTCTCCTAACTGCCATATTTTCCTGTTAAATTGGTTCTTTCTGGCATATGTTCAGGGTCTTTTTATGTGTTTTGCATGCAAATGAGACCTTTTTACATTTACCTCTTTGAATTGTAGTAATATGCAAATGTGTAGTACCTCTTATCTTATTAGTAGCTCTCCTACTAACACTTATGCTTTAAGCACATTAAACGTTTTGTGATCAGGAGGTGTGCTTACCAAAGCATCTCCGCATTTCTATATTCAGCCTGGATATCCTTTATCTGCATAAGGACATAGTGCCAGTCTTCATGGATTATCTCTATGATCTTACAAAGGACAGGACTATGAATATCATCCATTTGTCAGCGAGAATGTTGGCATTAGCTTCAAGGTCATAGATGGTGGTGCCATTTAATATTAACTCAGAGCAATTCTGAGAATTGCATCTAATTTTTCCTAACATAACTAAAAATATTGCGTGATTACCTTTGGTAGTAGAGACAATTTTAAGTTCATAACTGGCGCTGCAGTTATTTATGGTAAACTTAAGGACTTTGCTAAATAGATGCAAGTCCTTTTTATAATGGGGAAAATATGAATACTTTAAAAGGCTAACAGTTTCTTTCTTTCATTGTGTAGTTAATTCAGCTGTCTCCACGGTCTGATTTTATTCTTATACTTAATATTGTACTTATGTCAGGTAGGGACAGACAACTCTATGCTGTTATGTTGAAAAGAGTAGAATTTGTAAAATATGCCATAACATCATGTAGAGGATCAGCCAGGTATAATTAGTAAAAAAAATACAGTGAAATCTGTGAAGCACTGATCTGGTACCCCAACCTGTGGCCTCAACAGTCTGCAGGACAAAGTTAAAGGTTAGGAATGAGGATAACTGTTCAGAATGTCAGATTGTGACTTCAGCTAATTTAGCAAAATTAAAGTCCTCCTTACAGAGGAAAAAATAATCCAGTTAAGGGTTTAAGCAGATCTTTATTCAATGATGGATGAACATTCTTGTCTGATTCTGAAATGACAATTAAGCAGCTTAAACAGTATAATTCCAGGGGGAGGTACCAGGTCTGCCTTTAAGTTGTGTTAAGGGTGTGGTTTTTCGCTTCTGTCATTTACTGTTTATGAGAGATACCTAATACTGTTAAAGTGTAAAATAATATATGACTTTCTAACTTCAGGGTAACATGGAAATACCAGGTATAGCACCTTTCCATTAGCCTTTCCATTAGATATACAAGTGGTGGCTTAATTTTCTCACCAACAAACCATCTCTACCTAGGAAGATCTGGTACCTCCCCTTGGAATGGTGAGGACTTTTAAAAGCTCTAGTGATTTTGTTAATTTTAGCATTAGAGAAACAGCTGACCATTGCCCTGTCTTTATCCCACTAAGTTATTACAGAGTTTGTATGTCTAACTGTGAAATCGCCATTGACTAGAACTTAGGCAGAGTACACACAGACCTAAATGATCTTATGGTGTGGACTTGCAGCCTTGGATGCGGATGCAGTGTAAGGATGGTGAAGGAGTTCTACATTGCTGAAGTTTGCAGATGAAGTAACTGGAAGGCTTGAAGTGTTTACTTGACCACCTGAGCAAAAAATGGTGTAGTGCTGCAATGCCGTTTAGTCAAAGTCAAAGTAAACTTTATTGTCAATCAGATATACACAGCAGTAGAAGCTGAACAAAATTACATTTCTTTGGTTCCTGTGCAAGACATGACAATGAAGCACATAATTTGAAAGATAGTAAGATAAATGCACATACAGTAATAATTAAGATATTACCAACTCCATGAGGTGTGGCAAGATTTGCTTCTCGTTTAAGTAAGTAGTTGCATCTGTCATAGGTAGCATCAGTGTTTAAGAGAAGTTAGGGGATTGTCGATAAGCATGAGGCATTTAAACTAGCACCATGGTGTCGAGGATAAAGCCTACACTACAGCCGAAGTGAGCTTGGTTCAGCTAGCAGCTCAGGTGTTTTGGTTGCTGGCAGGGAAAAGTGTGTGTGCCCATCAGTGAAGGTGTTCATCTAAGCATACCCTACAGCAGGAATGGTGCATTGAGGGGATTATCCCTCGGATGTAAAAGGAGAATGCATGGGGGGTACCAAAGGGCAAGTCATTAATGAAAGAATCTCCCAGTGAAAGCAGTCAATAGCATAGCCCCTCAGGATGCCCTTGGATTCCGTACTAGTCTTGTCTTAGAATGCAGATAATCTGTGGAGGGTCAGGGTGTAGAGGCTGGTAGTAGACCCTATGATGGACAAGGACACTGGGGTAGCAGAAAAAATGAGGAAGGGGAAAAATACATGAGGCATTTGCCTCAATACTGTTAAGTGCTAACAGAATGGACAAGGGAGTTGTAATTGAGTACTACTTTACTACACTTTAAGTAATTGCCTCTCTCTCACATGTTGTATCCGTGTTTTGAAGCAGTATGATGATTGTCAATAAACATGAGGCAGAACTATTCTACCAGTACGCAAGTGCTTACAGGCTGGAGAGAGTAAGGGCAATAACAGGCTGTAGCTATGGAATATGGAAGTGCTTGTCTGGACAAATACATATTAAAAGGTACTTTGGAAGCAATATAATGTCCATGTTCACCTTCTCCATGTGTGAACACACATCTATAGTCACGTACATGCTATATCCTGGGGGGCAGTCCCCGGGAGCAAGCTATCGGGGGTATGACTGACACCATATGTGAGTTGCCAGTCAGGCATTAAATGCAGCAACATAAGTCATTTAAGCAGCTATGGTCCATAATGAAGTTGCTTAAATGATTGCTCTGTGTATGAATGTATGCTAGTTACCGTAGAAAATAATTAACAGATGCTTTTTTTTTTTCTTTTTTTTTGATCCTTGTCTTTGGAGGACATCTTTTTTTCCTTTCTCCCTCTAGCAGTCTGTTTTTGGAGGACTTGTTATAGCTCTCATGTCTTCCTGGTTTTACTTTCTTTATAGCCCAAAACCACTGATCCCTCCTTGTAGAAAGAGGAGACATTCCCTCATTCCATAATGGGGATAGAACACCAGGAGAATGGCTCTAAAACTGTTACCATTTCTCCCCTTTATTACAGGAATGAATGACTTTTAATGTCATGTTTTTGACTGTGGTCTATTACCTTTCCTGGGATACTAATCATGCAGTAATGCCATGCACAGGGCACACAGATGAAAAGATACAACCAAAATATCTGTTTTTCTTTACCCTTTCCCTTGTTGCCAAACAATGGCTGCACTAAAGTATTGCAAGGGGCACCAATCATGAAAAACTCCCCAAATTTCATGAAGAGGGAAAACACCCTACCATTAACTAATCATTCCCCTATCCCTAAGCTGGCCTTATGGCACCTGACCTAAGCTAACCAAAGTCATAAATGGAACACTTTCCCTGTGTAAGTGGACTGCAACTAGCTTTAACATGGCTGTATCATCCTGTGCTGTAGTTGTTGTCTTTCGGCTTTTCCCGGTTAGGGGTCGCCACAGTGGAAGTCCGGTCCGCTAATGATTGGCAGTAGATTTTCACGAACGCCGAGGTGCCAGCTTGACGTTCAACCTTCAACGAAGGCACGCCCATTTATGCATGTCTTTCGCACGCCCACCCAACCACGGGGAGGACATGCAGACACCGCACAGAAGGCACTCCTCGCACTCCAGCTGAGAATCGAACGGGAGAACCTCTTGCTGTGAGGCAACAAAGCTACCACTGCACCACAGCAGAAGTGTCGTTTGTTATTTACTTGTCCTAAGATAGCTTGAAAACTTAAGTTGAACTGAATACCACTACACTTTTCACAATGCATTCCTGGGACTGATACCTTCTAAATGAAAAAAAGTACTTTGCTGCATCATTCCTGATCCGAGTCCCTTCTGTTTGCCATTAATCATCTTATAAAATGTCTTCCATTCTCCTTTCCAGTTATGGAGTATGCCTTAGTAATATTCTCCTCTTGTCTTCTCTGCTCACATGAACACTGGTCTGGTTTGTAAAGTCTCTTCACTGGTCAGCCCTTCAGCAGTCCCTTGATTATTTCTGTGGCTCTTCACTGAAGCATTTCTGCTATCTCAGTCTTTATTACTCAACACTTCTTCCAGAACTGCACATCTTGTGCACTAGTCATCAAAAAAGGAGAAATGGTCAATGGTCACATTCCTGAAGTTTGAGTTAGCCAAAGTAAAATGTTGAAATCTTAATTGTTTAAGGTGAGCTCATAAGGAATCCTTTGAATAAAAAAAATGCTTGAAAACTACTAAGTGTCAAATAGTCCTGAAAGAAAAGAAAATTCTTTCCTTCCTTTCCTTTCTTACAAAAACAAATACCCTTGGCAATTAAAAATTAATCTTTAGTACTTCATTTTGAACTATCACCTTTCTTAAAGCTTTCCAAGGTTCAAAGGAAAATAATCTCTCAACTTTATTTGTACAAAAAACAGTTAAACAATAAAATTAATGAAATTTGAGATTTAAAATGTAAAACCCACACTCCCTTATTCATTAAGTAAGCTGCTTAGATAAATATTCACACCACATACTAATAAATACTTATCGACAAATATTTCATCAGCAATTCATTATTCATTCTTCTAGCTTGTAAAGTCTGAAAAGCATAAATAAACCAAGCTACCTTCTTTAACAGTATATCTCTAGCATTCAAAAATAACTTAAGATGTCTACAAGTATACATAACAAAAAAGAAATTAAGCATCCTAGATATTTCCCATGAAAATCCATGAAGTACATTGTTACAGGACTTGAAGGTACCCCACTGCGAATATCTCTTAACATGTTCCTGGATTCTTTTTATACATTCATAGTTAAGTACTAGGTTTTTGTCAGTTGTCTGGAAGTCTTCCCTATATAAAATTTCTCACATTTCAGCCCCTATATTACCCCTTCTAAATAACAATTCATACTTTCCTGCACTTTAAATGTCTTATCACTTATGGATGATATATTATTTTCCAAAGAAAGGGGCAAATTACTCCACTCTCGTTAGGCCAGTGATTGAATATAATGCTCCCTTTGGCATATATCTGTCCAGACACATTCAACAACTGGAACATCCTCAGAAATACCTCACTACAATGATACAAGGACTAAACAACATGTCCTGTATGGACCAACTCAATGCCCTGTCACTGTACTCATTATCATACAGACTACTAACAGGTGACCTGTGTCTGACATAAAAGGCGTCCTCTGACCCATTATTGATGGATTTACTGCACATCAGCAAGTCAAATGACATCATAAATACTTGATCTAGGGATCTAAACCTCTTCTACAACATCAACGGAACAGTTTGGAGGGACAAGTATATCTCGCAGAGGATACCGCTGCTGTGGAACAGACTCCCCATCCACATAAAACAAAGTTCATTTCTGTCCATATTCAAGTACAATTTAGATCTATGGATGTGAAACAGAAAATTTACCCCAGGACTGCTCCCATACTGCTAATGGACACAGGCAGCTCCTAAATGCTGTATCCCATGAATGGGTCCTCTCCAGTTATCTATTCTAATTGGGTATAATATACAATTATCGACCATAGGATAGGTAAGGCCAGTCTTTGGCCAATGGGAAAGGTTATTTTGAGCACAAAAAGGGAAATTGGCTAAGTTTAAAATGGTCTGCAAGGGCAGCTATCCTAGTACTTACTTATGAACCTATGAATCTATAAATATTTATTTAAGTAGCTTACTTAATGAATAATAGAGTGTGGGTTTTAAATTTTAAACCCCAAATTTCATTAATTTTATTGTTTAATTAATTAACTGTTTTTGAATAAAGTTAAGAGATGATGTTCCTTAGAAACTTGAAAGGCTTTAAGCCGAGGTGCTAGTTCTAAGTAGAGTAATATAGATTTGTTTTTAAGCACCAAGGGTTTTTTTTTTTATAAGTAACCTTTTGAAAACCTGTTTTCCAGCAGTTTTGGAAAAGGCTGATACTGTATAAATAGGTCTTACTCTACCAGTAGTTTTCATAACTGTAAATCTTGCTTTGGAAGACATATTACATATATCTTCCAGTACTGCATTGTGAATCTATGAAATCCTTAGATTTTGTATGCTAGATAAACTCCTTGGGGAGAATTCATACACTTCTTGTCTACTATGCAAAGTTACACAAGTGTATTTGCATAACAGATCTACAAACTCTACCTATCGAGTTTATTTAACCTACAAAATCTAAGTACTGTTGTGCTACAGAGCACAACAGCTGCACATCAGCAACTTAAATGGCATTTGTACAGAGCAACAAGAGGTTTGAGTGTTGCATATAAATGACATGATCTATGGATATGGCCTATGCAAACTTGGCTTCTTGAGCACTTTGGTGCAATGTTCTAGAGAGATACTTGGTAGTACTGCAACTCAGTACTATTTATACTACACAACATCCATCCAGGACAGTGCATAAAATAGGTAAGTGCATGCGGTTGCTAGCAGTGTTGCATCTGTTGTTCCTAAAGAGAGAATCTGAGCAGGGCAAAAAGGTTTGCCAATCTAGTTAAGGACTTGTGTGCAGTGTGTGGGCATGGGTGTGTATATGTATATATTAGGAAACCTGTGTGTCTGTGGCATGTGTGGGCATCATGGGTGTGTATGTGTATATGTTAGGAGGTATGTGTGTCTGTGCAGTGTGTGTGCACGGGTATGTAAATTTATATGTTTGGAGGTCTGTGTGTCTGTGCAGTGTGTGGGCATGGGCATATATATGTCTGTGTGTGTAGGCATGGGTGTGTATATGTATATTTTAGGAGGCCTGTGTGTCTGTGTCGTGTGTGAACATGAGTGTGTATATGTATGTGTTAGGTCTGTGTGTCTGTGTAAGTGTGTGGGCATGGGTGCTTATATGTATATGTTAGGAGGTCTGTGTGTCTATGTCAGTGTGTGTGCACGGGTGCGTATATTTATATGTTAGGAGGTCTGTGCAGTGTGTGGGCATGGGCATGTATATGTAAATGTTAGGAGGTCTGTGTGTCTGTGGCATGTGTGGGCATAGGTGTGTATGTATATTTTAGGTGGTCTGTGTGTCTGTGCAGTGTGTGGGCATGGGTATGTATATGTTAGGAAGTCTATATGTTTGTATAGTGTGTGGCCATGGGTGTGTATATGTAAATGTTAGGAGGTCTGTGTGTCTGTGGCATGTGTGGGCATAGGTGTGTATATGTTAGGAGGTCTGTGTGTCTGTGCAGTGTGTGGGCATGGGTGTGTATATGTTAGGAAGTCTGTATGTTTGTATAGTAAGTGGGTATGTGTGTGTATTTGTATATGTTAGGAGGTGTGTCTGTGTGGGCACAGGTGTGTATATGTATTTGTTAGGAGATCTGCTTGTCTGTGTGGGCATCAGTGTGTATGTGTTAGGAGGTCTGTGTGCCTGTGCAGTATGTGGGCATGGGCATGTATATGTCTGTGTGTCTGTCAGTGTATAGGCATGGGTGTGTATATGTATATGTTAGGAGGCCTGTGTGTCTGTGTCTTGTGTGAGGATGGCTGTGTATATGTATGTCTTAAGAGGTCTGTGTGTCTGTGTAAGTATGTGAGCATGGGTGTGTATATGTATATGTTAGGAGGTCTTTGTGTCTGTCAGTGTGTGTGCACGGGTGCATATATTTATATGTTAGGAGGTCTGTGCAGTGTGTGGGCATGGGCGTATATATGCATATGTTAGGAGGTCTGTGTGTCTGTGGCATGTGTGGGCATAGGTGTGTATATGTATAAGTTAGGAGGTCTATGTGTCTGTGCAGTTTGAGGCCAATGGTGTGTATGTGTATATGTATATGTTTGGAGGTCTGTGTGTCTGTGGCATGTGTGAGCATAGGTGTGTATATGTATATGTTAGGAGGTCAGTGTGTGGGCATGGGTATGTATATGTTAGGAAGTCTGTATGTTTGTATAGTGTGTGGGTATAGATGTGTATATGTATATGTTAGGAGGTCTGTGTCATGTGTGGGCACAGATGTGTATATGTATTTGTTAGGAGATCTGTGTGTCTGTGCAGTGTGTGGGCATGGGTATGTATATGTTAGGAGGTCTGTGTGTCTGTGTCATGTTTGTTTAGTATAGGAGGATGATAAGTTTCAGTAAAACAGAATGTGGTTACTGTTAGAATATATACATTTAAACACTTATAATAGTGCATGTACATTTCTGTTGTTGTGTGTGAGTATACATATATATATATATATATATATATATATATATATATATACATACACACACACACACACACACACACACACACACACACACACACACACACACACACACACACACACACACACACACACACACACACACACACACACACACACACACACACACATTAAAGGGTTAAAATTTTCTTAGCTGAAGATAAGTAGAAAAATAAAAAGAATACAGTAGGGCAGTTACTATGCATGTTTGGCATCCGCACTGTGTGTGATAGTGTAAATGTTCTGTGACTGGTACAGCTTCAAGGAAAACTGCAGATAAGGATGACTCCCTAATTCCTGACTAACCCAGGTGCAAGGACGACCGGAGACAGAAACGACTCCCTAAGTTTTAAGGTTAGCACATAATTTACCTTGAAATAGAACACAAATCAGCTTATCAACAGACTGCATGATATCAAAGCAGACTTCAAAAGATTGTCTTCATAGACAGGATACAAATGGTACAAAAAGTACTATAAAAGGACTGTAAGACTAAATGGTATTGGATCTGATTTTTTGTTAGATCTGGTACTTGTAGGAACACACTTGTTCTGAAGCAAATGGAGAATTATTATCTATATCTATATCAAAAAGCAAACCTTGTACATTAAAAGCTATAAGCTGAAACAGTATAGTACGTGTCATCTTAAGTTATTTTATGAGTAACTGCGTTTAAGTTAATAAAGTACAGTGCTGTAAAGCATAGCAGCCTGCAAAGCTCTGTGCCTTAATCAGACATGGTTTCTAGCTTCATAAAATTTCTCAGTGGCAAGCCTAGCCTGTATTCGAACACAGGGGGAGTGGTGCCTTGTACAGGATCACTCCAGTAATGGCGCAGTAACCAAAATTTATGAGTGAATCCTGAACAGGAGCACTCTAGTCCTATACAGCTTGCAGCAGTACAGTTTTCAGTCATCTGAATCCGGAGTGAGACTGCTGTGCAGGAAGGTTGCAGTGCAATAAATTCTCCAGGTCAGTGAATTCCAAGGTTTCAAAGCTGCGACTGCCAGTTTTGTTTCACCAGCTTTTTCAGTGACTACAGAGACTTTTCAACCATCTACAGTAAGCAGCCTGGCCATCTGCCTCTCTATTGACTGGTAAGAAAATTTTCTGTGTTACATACAGTATGAATTCCCTTAGAAGTCATAGTAGAAAATGTAAACAGAGGTTTACTCTTAAGGTATCAGAATGACTATTTATTTATTTATTTTTTATTTGACATTTGTTAACCAGGTTGGTCCATCTGGGCTGAGGCCCTTTTTCAGTGGAGACCCGAGGAGAAAAGCTCCATAGTTACAAAATATATACAAGTTCCAAGAATAAAAACATTTGCTAGTACACAAAAAAATACATAACAATGTAAAGCGAGTATACAATAATAATACTGATTACAGATTATATACAATGCTGGCTAGCTATGTATATTAAGGTAGGTTGTCCAGAAGAAATTGAATTTAGAGTAAAGAGAAAAGAAGCTAGTAAGGAGTGTTTGGGTAGCAGTGACGGAGCGATAAGAGTGCAACAGTAGTTTGTTGACCATTCTACTGGTGAGGAGATTGAAATAGTAAAGGATAGTTTAAGGGTAAGAGTAGGGGAAGGGTTTAGTGGGGGAGAAGGGAGGGGAGTTTGGAAGGAGGTAGAGTTAGGTAGTAGTAGGAGAAAAAGAAGTAAGAGGTTGGTCTGGAGAGGTGGGTTAGTCGGGGGGGCTGGTAACAGAGGCAAAGTTTATTTAAGCTAAGGTTATTTATCACAGTCTTTTTGAATAGAAGTGTGGATGTAGTGTTTCATATGCCCAGTGGGAGTTTATTCCAGTGTTTGGCGGGGTAATAGCAATACGGGTTTTTCCCTAGGTTGAGTTTGGGTTTGGTTATGGTCAGAAGGTGTTGGTCAGAGCTCCGGAGTGTCCTAGTTGGGGTGTAGGATGAAATTATGGGTGATATGGTGGGGCAGAATGTGGGCTGGTATAGAATGGAATAGATTATCTGGAGCTGGGAGAGAGTAAGGTTGTGAGGGAACTTTAACCATTTCAGTTTTTGTAGAGCAAGACAGTGGTGAGAGGAGCAAGGAAGTTCAGGTGCAAATTTTGCTACTTTGTTAAAGGTGGATTCAAGTTTGGTCATAAGAGAGATCTGCAGGTTGGTGAGAATCTGAGAGCCATAGAGAAGGGTTGGAAGAAGGTAGGCATGTGATAGAGCAATTTATGCTTGAGAGGAGAGAAAGGTTTTGTTTCTGTAAAGAAGGTCGAGTTTTGGTGGGTTTTCTTGATGTTGTTTAGTACATGCTAGTCAAATTTTAGTTGGTCGTCAATGATGACCCCAAGTAGTTTAGTGTGATTATCCACCATGATAGGTGTGTTGTTTTGGGAGGAGATGGAGAAGTTTTGTTTCAGCTGGGTCGTTGTTTTTGGAAGAAAGAGAAGGAATTTGGTCTTTTTTGGGTTTAGGATTAGATGGTTTTGGTTGAGCCAGGTCTCGACAGACAAAAAGGATTCCTGAGTTTAAGAATGGAGTATGGGAAGTGTGTCTGCAATGGTGATGACTGTGGAGTCATCAGCATATTGCATCAGGGAAGAGTGTGGGGTGGAGATGGATAACCAACTGGAAAAATGTTGAAAAGCAGTAGTAAAAATCTGAGACAGAATGCAATGTTGATATACACAGCATATTGGCAAATGTAAAACCTTATTAGGGCAAGTTGATAGTAAGGCATTATGCAACTGGATTACAGCATTTGATTGGTATCTCAAACAAAAGAATGTGTGGTATGACAGTAAATGCTTATTGTGCGAGTCATATGAAACTGCTTTTTTCTCTGTGCAAAGTCATAAAAGTAAAGTTCAGACCATTGTTAAAAGTAAAACTGTAGAGAAAAAAATTTTGATGGTAAAAAATAAGATAAGGATGATAAACCTACAGTATATCCAGATGTTAAACAGTTATGTCCTGTCACCACATGTAAAACATTCATTTCAGAGTTAAAACAGCAGTCAAATCAGTTACTGACAAAATCTCTTGTAAATCTTGTTACACCCTTTAGAGAATATGTACAAAAGTGGAATGAAGCCACAGCACAAAACACATAAGGACAGGGAAAAGGTTCATGGTGAATTGACAGAAAAATTTAATAAACTTCTAAAAGACATAAAATGAGTTCAAAATGTTTAGCCAAGATATACAAACACTTTAGAGTTCCAAGATGGCTGCATGCTGATTAACAGCGTGTTTTTAGCTCTCCCAGTGTGAAAAGAAACTCAGCAGAGAAGGCCAGTAGACTTGTGATTATGGGTGAATTTCAGTAACTGGCTAGTAAGTACACTGCCTGGATGGCAGGAATAAAAAAATACACAAGACCTACAAAAAAAATCAGTTACAAAAAGTGAGGAAGAAACACTGACTAGAGAGAGCTCTGCAGCTGTTCAGCAAAAAGTAATGCAATCTTCAGACATGACTTCCATTAACCTACAGGATGATATAAGAAAACTGCATACAGACCTGGTTAAACTAAAAAACACTGATAGAATATTTTAACACAAAACAACAAAAGGCTGGAACAAATGGCAGAAGCTTTAAACAGATACTCAGATGAGATGATAAAGCTGCAAAAATCAGAATCTGAAATGAAGAAAAGACTGGCTGAATATAAGACTGCTCAGGAAGAGCTGTTTCAAAAAATAGTAGAATTAGAGGACAGAGCACGTAAGGAAAACTTGAGATTTTCAGCTATACCAGAGAAGCTGGAAAGAACAGACCTGTATTCCAGAGCAGGACTTATTAGTTGAATGGGCACATCATGTTTATGCTCCAAATCTGGCTATAAGACAGCAACCTAGACTTTAATAGTAAGGATGCAATCCTACCAGCAGAAAGAATTGATTTTGTCAAAACTGTGGCAGAAGGACAAAATACTAAAAGTAGGTGAGAGCAGAGAGTTTGTGGAGAATGATTACTCATTGTACACCAGGCAAAAGATAAGTAAATCCATCCCTCTATTCAGAGAATGCTGAGACACAGGTGTGATATTCAAACTGCTCTATCCAGCTGTCTTCAAAGTATTCTTCCCTGGAGGGACAAAATCATTTTTTGATGAAGTGCATGCTAAGGAGGAAATACAAAAATCTGTCCAGCAAAAAACGACCTGTGAAACAGAAGATGATTCAGCTTCTCACACCTCTGGCAAAAAAGACCACAGAGAGACTGCACCTGTGAAACTTTTTCCAGCATTTGAAAGGAAAATGTTGGAGAAAAGGAAGGGAGCACAACAGTTGACCAGAAGACTTGAGAGTACATTGGAAATGAAGCCGAGACAGGATTTGTGTGATGGAGAAGAACAGTAATATAATCAGTAACTTAATGTGGGATTACAAATCATTAATTATATTTATGAAATATGACAGCACAAGAAAATCTAGAAACATTGGACTTCTTCAAAATTTGTTTGCTAAGTGGGGGACTCAAGTATATGCCTTACTTCATGCCATTAATGTTTGGAAAAATGCTTTGGGGAGGGAAAGAAATGGGCGAAAGCTAACTGTAAATAAAGAAAACACTTTCTGTTCTTAATAGTATAGTATCTGTGTTGCATGGTTTTCTCTGCATGCTGTTTTTGAGTGTAATGGGGATTGTAAACAGGTGTTTTTATTTTTCTCCTCTCCTCTCTTCTCTTTTTCTCTGTGTGCAGTTTTGAGAAACATAGGCACTGTAATGATTAACAAAAAAAAAAAAAAAAAAGGGGGAAAAGAGCCTGGTTAAGGGGACATGACAGAGTTCAAATTAATGTGCTTTTTTCATTCTTGCATGGGGAAATGACTCATTAAGGACCTTTGTTTTAAAACAGAGAGCAAGTAAATGAAAAACGAATATTGAATATTATACAGCATTTCTGCAGCTGCTCTTCATGCCTCCATGGAGACAATCTGATAGAGAAACTGGAGACAGTCTGATGGAAGGGTATTGGCTTAGGGAAAAGAAGAAAAAAGAACAGAGAAATTGACTAGGACATAATGTTCCCTGAAAACAATCAGGGTTTTCCCAGATGTGACAGCTTTAAAGATAATACAAAACCAGTTAGACTTAAAGTAAAGTTCTCTCAGTGTTTTTTTTAATGCAGTGGGGATACTAATATAAACAGGTGCTTTTGTTTTTTCTTGTTCACACTTCTCTCTTTTTCCTGTGTCCAGTTTTGAGTAATGTAGGCACTGCAATGAAAAAATAATGAGGATGGCAGGAGATGGGGGGAGAGTGGAAGGGACTGATTAAGAGAGTATGATGAAAGAAAAATCAGCATGCTTTTTCCCATGCTTGCATAGGGAAATGACTGGGTAAAAACCCCAGGGGTTATCCAGTGACAAGTTTATTACAAAGCATGTAAATGAAAAAGAATATTAAATATTGTAAGGCTTTTTTCCTGATAAACAATGTACCCTAAGCAGTTTTGTGTCTGGTTTGCATGTCACTAGAAGACAATTTAATAAAGAAAGATGGCTTGGAGAACTGAAAGCATTAGTGTTTTCTCATCTGGGAGAGTTATATAGATATAAAAATCAAATACCACTTACTAATAGCACAGGCTATACCATGCATCTTAGCATGACTAACCTTTCGTTTTGGTTAACTTTAGCTTGTCTCTGTAGCTATCAACTTAGAACTTGTGTTCTTATTAGGAAGCAAAAGCTTCAGTATTTGAAGATGTACATATTTTTGTGTGTTATTGTAAAGTTCATAGGTTTTAGGAGTTTTTTTTTTTTTGTGGAGGGTTGTTTGTTCTGTTTGAGGGCTTTCAAAAAAAACAAAAAGTTATGTAAGATGTGACATAGGCAGAAATGGATATGACATGAAACAACTGTATAAAAGACCAGCCTGTTGAACAGTAAATACATGTAACATAAAAGTTGGAAGCAGACATTTAGCAAAAGAGCAGTTATATATAAAAGGTGGTAATAATAACTATATAAGAGAATGATGCTTCTGTATAAAAAAGAAAGAGTAGGGAACTATATAATGTGTAGAGTGCAAATAGTTATGCTACAGGAGACACACCTGGAAAGAACTGAGCATGTGAATTTGATAAAGAAAGGTTTTCAGGATGGTTATTCAGAGGAATATTTGGGGCAAAAGAAAAGAAGAGTACTTATATTAATTGCAAGAGGAGCTCTAATAGTGATAGAAGAGGGAAAAAGATAATAATGGAAGATACAAAGTACTAAGGGGCTACTGGCTAGGGAGAAGGATTACACTGGCATGCATTTACATCACCCTAAAACATCTATAATGGAACTAAAGAAAATTCTGGGAGAAATAATCAGCATTCAGGAAGGAATATTACTTACAGGTGGAGACTGGAATTTGGTTTACAACACTGAAGATGTGTCTGGGGGGCCTAGAAGGGAAAATGTAAAAAGTGAGGGTAGATTTTTGAAGAAATTTATGAAAATGTTTGGTACAGAAGATATGATTTCAGTGCTAGGAGTTCAATGTGAATTTACATATTACTCACCAAGACAGAAAAACTGGGCTAGGCTAGATAGATTTTATATTTCACAGGAACATGTGCATTTAATTGATGGTCTTGAAACGTACCCAATAACTATCTCAGATCATGCACCAATAACAACTAAAATAAAAATGCAAGGTAATGAAATGAAAATGAGACACTGGCACTTTCCCACCTACCATTTGAAAAGAGAGGAATTTAAGGAATGGTTGTGGAATTAATTCAGGAACTACTAGAGAAGATGAATTTATCTTCTGAAAACATATCTAAGGAGTGGTATAAAATTAAAGTGGAGTTTAAAACTAGGTTGGAATTAAAAGAAAGGGAGATATGACTAGACAGTAACAAGAATTATTTAGAGGGATTGACAAATGTTAAAGTATTGCAAAATAGGGGGAATCTCAGAACAAGAAATGGAGCAACTGCAGAATGTTAAACAGAAAATAAGGGATTACCTCGGCAATATGCATGAGTTTAGAAAGATTGCTGTTATGAAACTGTTTTTTTATTAATAATTCTAGAGCACAAAACCTTCTAGCACAACTCAGGCAACAAAAGGTGGAAAGGGCAGTCACCAAGCTTAGGGAGCCTATAACAAGGAAGATAACTAGAGGCAGTGTAGAAGTATTAGAAATATTTTGGAAATTTTATGAAAATTTGTATAAAGCAGAGAAATATGGAAATTAAGAAAAGGTACAAATGGAAATGTTTATGCAAGAATTAAATATGCCAAAGTTAGAGACAGATGAGGCTCAATTACTAATAAGGGATGAGATAAAAATAGCTATGTATAACCAGTCTACAGGAAAGTCCCCAGGAATAGATGGTATTCCTGTGGAAGTTTGGAAGTTATGAGGGAAAAACTGATAAAATACTATTAAACAAAACCTTCCAGATCTTTAAGAGGAAGAGAAGTACCAGCATCCTGGAAGAAGGCAGTGGTACCGGTAATATCTAAAGAGGGTAAAGATTCATCGGATCCAGCTTCACACAGACCCATTTCAATACTAAACCATGAGTATAAAGTGTTTATGTCTATAATGGCTACAAGAATGGCAAAAGTGATACCAGCATTGATAGATATGGATCAGTGTGGTTTTGTGGAAAGGAGGCAAACATTTGACAATATTAACAGAACACTGATGATCTAGAGGGAAGCAGAATATAAGAAAGTACCACTTTTATTGGTGGGTCTTGATGTAGAGAAAGCATTTGACAGAGGAGGCTGGGACTTCATAAGCAGGGCAATGGAAGCATTTGCTTTCCTGATACAATTATAAGGTTGATTAGAAGAATATAATATGAGGGATCGGAGGCGCAAATTAAAGTGGGTGAGGTCCTCTCCGATAATTTCTGCTTGAATAGAGGAACCAGGCACGGTTGTCCATTTTCTCCTTTGTTGTTTGCAATATATTTAGAATCATTGGCAAAGAAAATAAGGGACTCAGAAATTCAAGGATATAACTGGTATGGTAGTCAGGAAAAGCTGGCTGTATTTGCAGATGTTATTATGTTATACATGACAAAACCAGAAAGGGACATTACAGTGTTGTGGAACATTTTAAAACAGTTTGAAATCTTCTTGGGATACAAAATTAATGAAGCTAAAACAAAGGTAATAGCAGTAAATTATGTACCCACACATGAATTGGTCCAACAATATCCATACTTATGGGGACATGGGAAAATGAAGTATTTAGGAGTATGGATTAGAAATTACTTTGTGGTGGCAGCTAAGGATATATGGGATGAGACTAAACAGAAAATAATACAAAAATTGAGAACCTGGAAGTTTTGTTATATGGATAGGGATACTAAGATACAAGTCATTAAAATGTTTTTAGTCCCTTTAGTCTTGTACACATGTCAGGCATACTTTTATCAACTGGAGGAGAAGTTGTGGATAGCAATTAAAAAAAAGAGATGAAAGATTTTACCTAGGAAGGGAAGATAGCAAGGGTCAAGTGGGATAAGCTGATTCTACCAACAGAACAACTTGGACTAGGATTACCTAATTTGATGGGGTATTTTAGAGTAATGCAGTTAAGGCTCTTAAACATAGCACAAACAGAAAACTATAATTCAAAGTGGAAAGGAATGATGCTGACACAGGGATGATGTTCAAGAAGTAAGGAGAGATTGGGATTTTGGATACAAACTCTTAAGGAGAACAACAAAAATCATACAGAATATTATATTTATAAAATAGCATGGAGTATTTTAAAAACCAAACCAGCATGAGAATGGAGAAAAGAGATTTTGCTGATAAGGTTGACCATGGTCAAGGATACAGATAATAGGCAAGAGGGGATGGAATTTATTGGAGGAAACTGGCAAAGGAACCAAGGTATTGGAAGCAAATAACTAGAAAGGGAAAGGTAATAGAATGGAAAGATGTCAATAATTTATTTGGACTGCAGGTTAGAGATTGCCTTCCCTATCAAAGATTGATATCAGAGTATAGGCAAAGAGAAAGAAATACAGGGCTCCTAAATGAAAGACTAGCACTGGTAGATTTTTAATAGAATCTAGAACAGAATCTGTTGTTAAAAAAGGAATAATTAGTAAAGCATATAAAATATTGCATGATAATTATAAGAAGCAATCAGCTGAGCTTAGAAAGTATTGGGAAGAGAGATTGGATAAGCAATTCACAAAGAGACAATGGGGTGATATATGTATATCTCCCAAATATGCAACAAAGTCTAGAAGATTTAGGATCTTTGCCTGGAAGTGCTTACATAGGTATTTTTATACCTCAAGTAGACTCCAAAGAATTTTTCCACAGGTGGATAGCAAATATTGGAGGTGTGATGGGCAAGAAAGAGATAGCTGGGAACAGATTTTTTGGAAATGTAATGAGCTGGCAGACTTTAGGGCTTCCCTGCAGACTGCTCTGTTGGAGATGCTGGGTGAGCAGGTTGGACTGACTGGGGAGATGATTTTTTTGAGTTATGCTACAGAATCAGAATTGCCTAGACATAGCAAAGCCTTGCTGAGTCTAATTATGGTGGCTGCCAAAAAAAGAAATTACTAGAAAATGGAAATCAAAGTCTAGACCAACTTTACTAGAAGTAGTGAATATAGTAACAGAGATAAAACAACTGGAATTGGGGTCTTTAGAAAAACCAAACTGCATAGGAAAAAATGGGAATTGCGGGAACAATATATTCAGAGCAGGAACAAGATTTAAGAGGCAGGATTTGAAAGAGCTATATAATGCCTAACTGACAATCACTGGATGGTTTATTAGTGATGTATATTTACAACTGCCATTGTTTCAATGGTGTCTGTGATGTAAACTGTAACTAAAGTGATATTATTTTGTATGTTTTTCATTTATATAAATGTAAGATTGCCTTTGTCATATGTGTAAATTTAATAAAGATGTTGGGGGTGTTAGTAAATTGTTAAAGAAACAGCAGCTAAAGGATAAAGAAAATAAATTAGCTGAGCTGACAGAGACTAATTTACAGCACAGACCTTTAATACCCCAGTTTAAAGTAGAATTGCAAAAGAGCAGGGAATTCCAGCTGATCTGTATACACAGTTCAGATTGTTATGCTTGCATTTGAAAAATGGGTAGCATATACAACAGGATCTGATGTATGGACAAGATGCTTTACTCAGATGTTTTTGGATTTTTATTCCCAAATGTTTTAAAACTTTCATCCAGTTAAATCAAAATGCTTATAAATTAGACAGTATGGTAAGGCATATGACTGCCATTCTCATGCCAGACACACAGGGACAGCCTCTCACAGCTAAGTTATTAGCTAATTTCAAAATCACCATCTGAGATAAATTAATGGAGCAAGCTCACCATTTTAAACTTGCATTCCAGATAATCTATCAAAAGGTAAAAAAGAAAAACAGAACAGTTCTAGTGCATAGAGATAAAAAGAGAGTAGTTAAAAGCAGTAAAAAATGAAGTCACAAAAGTGACATGCATGTATTTTCTTTTCAGAAAATGAAAATGAAGCTACCTAAAGTACACCTGTTTGGAATACAGAAGAGTAAAAGGCAGACAACAACAAATGTAAATAATTATGTAAACATGTAAATTTAAGCATGTTAGTTAAACCAATATCTATTTTGTTTTTTGTTTTTTTTTACAATTTTTTGTAATTGTATGATAGCACCAGTGATAGCAGAGACCCTGGCAGAAAAGGCATACAGAAGTAATATTACTAATATAAGGTTGTACTGGGTAAATACTACAAATAGAACTCAAGGCAATTTCTCTTGTGTGACAAGAATGTCACATTGGAAACCTTTCCTTAGACCAGAGTGTTACAGTCTGGAGGACAACTAGAAGACAGATATATATCAAACTTTCGCAATGTAAAGCAAATGTATCCTTACAAAGCATCACTGCTATAAAATGCTGCATACTGCAAGGAGAAAGGGCACCCTTTCAATTTTACACTGACAACATAAACAGTGCTGCAGAAGGGCCTAAAATAGAGCTACAAGAGGAAAATATACTGGTCTGTATAAATGATTTAGTAATTATTGGGAGACAACCTTGTCTTTTTTTTTTTTTTTTTTTTGTCAGAACTTTTAATAATAATCCCACAGCCAAGTTTGATCAAGTAATCAGGGTACCAAAAATCCACAAACAATGAACTGTTAAACTGGAACGGAACACAATAAAAGTCGGCCAAAAAGAGTTAGTGCTATTTATTGTAAATTACACTTTCGGCTAGGGCAATGCCTAGCCTTCTTCAGACAAACAGTTAAAATATGATAAACCAATGCCTTTTATCTAATAAAGTTAGTGATGTCATCAATTAAGCAATGTTGTTAGTCAGGGTACCATCAACATGTACGGTAGTGGGACAAAACTATCAAAAAAAATAGTAATACACTTTAATATCTCATTCCCTCCTGACACTACTAGTTGTAGGAAACAAAGAGTATGGTATGGGAACATGCTTAAGGACATTAAACTTGATTGATGTAGAAATAGTGCCAAACAGATTAAAACTGACATGCCAGGATATTCAACAAATTGTACATTTACAGGCACAATGGTTACTTTCTATATGGACATCACAAAAGAGACATGAATTTTCAAAATGATTTTTTGCAACATTTTAATTACTCTTTGATTAGCAGATTAGGGTTTGATGCTAATGTGGACTAGATGTACTTTGCAGTCTTTGTATGTAAAAATGCAGAAGAATTCAGTACAAATTAAATTAATGTATAGCAACGAATATGTGTGGAAAATCATGTTTAAAAAATGGGTCCCAAGTACCAACTGAATTGAAATACATGGGCAGCAAACAGTCTGCATAGGTACATACTGTACAGAAAAAGTTACACATTATAATGTAACAAGCTCAAAAATAATGTGTCAAGTTGTAGTTTACCACTGATTTTTGGAACACCATTTTATCTGTACCAGTATTGGTTAGCCCAGTTAGAGGGAAATTATATGGATTTACAAAATAAGATTCACAAAACAACACTGTACACATACAGCTAATGGACTGATGTACACAGTATTCTCCAGTGTATAAACCATGTTTTTTAAATGTCTGTGTCTTTTAAATGAAATCCTCAAGTATTGCCTCTTGTAAATATTAGTCTGTCTCTAAACTAACAGTTAATTCAACAATTGCAAAAAGTTAGAACAATTCTAAGTCACAAATTAAATTCTGTAATTGTAAAAAATAAGCTAATCAAGTTAGCAGAGAAAACTGAAGCAGACACAGATCATAATTGGTGGGATATTTTCACAGGATGGTCTGCAAAAGGAAAAAAGTTGTTAGACTGGATTCAACACCCAATTCTGGTAGTAATGTTATCATTGTATTAACAGTGTGGAATTGTGTTTAACTTGTATCAAAAGAAAACTAAAAGTTTTGTTTCCTAATGTGTTTTTTGTAAATCATGATAAAAATTATGATCTGACCAAAGAATACATATCAATGTAAACTGTTTTGTGTTTTTTTTAAACAAAAGGCAGAACTGTTAAAATATATACATTTAAACACTTATAATAGTGCATGTGCATTACTGTTATATATATATATATATATATATATATATATATATATATATATATATATATATATATATATATATATATATATATATATATATATATATATATTAAAGGGTTAAAATTTGCTTAGCTGAAAATAAGTAGAAAAATAAAAAGAATACTGTAGTGCAGTTACTATGCATGTTTGGCATCCGTACTGTGTGTGATACTGTATATGTTCCATGACTGGTACAGCTTCAAGGAAAACTACAGATAAGGATGACTCCCTAATTCCTGACTAACCCAGGTGCAAGGACGACCGGAGACAGAAACGACTCCCTAAGTTTTAAAGTTGTCACATAATTTACCTTGAAACAGAACACAAATCAGCTTATCAACAAACTGCATGATATCAAAGCAGACTTTAAAAGATTGTTTTCATAGACAGGATCCAAATGGTACAAAAAGTACTATAAAAGGTCTGTAAGACTAAATGGTATTGAACCCGATTTTTTTTGTTAGATCTGGTACTTGTAGAAACACACTTGTTCCGAGGTAAATGGAAAATTATCATCTATATCTGTATCAAAAAGGAAACCTTGTACATTTAAAGCTATAAGCTGTAACAGTATAGTACATTGTCTAAGTTATTTTATTAGAAACTGCCCTTAAGTTAATAAAGTACAGTGCTGTAAAGTATAGCAGCCTGCAAGGCTATGTACCTTAAAGGACAGCCACACCCACAGACTCAAAAAACATGTTTATTTCATCATGGTTTGGTGTTTCCTACATTTTAACACCACCCTGGGACTATTTAGAGCTTTTTAGATATTTTTATAAGCAATTTCTGACTCTGACCACATGGGGGTCTGGCATCTTGAAATAATTCTGACTGTTTAGTCTGCCTCTAAGTATCCCAGAATGCACTGTTTGTCTCCAAAAAATGCATTAGATCTGCCACGTTTTCCCTAAAGCTCCTGTCAGTGCACTGATTTTACAGGCATTCACTGCTGTCTTATAGTCAACTACTTTTGGTTAAAATGTTATTCTTTTTCAATGGCTACTTCAAACACAGGCAGTGCAAATGCTACAGAACAAAATTGAAAAGTGCATTTTATTGCTCTTTCTTCTTAGAAATGCTAACTTGATTTCTTTTGTGAAGGCTGAAATCTAGTTCTTCAAGGTATCTCCTCTCCCCCTTCACACCTACCTTCCCTAGCTGTCAAAGAGCTAAGGGTAATTTGACCCATTATCTCCATGTGATTGACGGCTCACAACAGGTGACCAGACTAATGTACTGTTTTCTTATCAGCCTTTCCTTCCTTACAGTGGGAGACTTTTTTGTTGCACTCCTCCTGTCAAATTTAGAACCAAGCTCCATAGCACTGGAAATAATCACTGTTTTGCAAAGCATCAAACTCCCACTTACTTTTCCTTCCTGTTTGGTTAAATAGCTGACAAATGATGCACTATAAACACAAAATATTTCACAGACTTGCATGACAGCACCCACATGCTTTTTTTAAGTGGTAATTTAAGAAAATTATGGTATTGCATACTTCTTGTAATCTTATGTAGTGTTATCAATTAATCGTGACAGACATCTGCTTCTTATGTAAAAACATGCAATTAATATCTACGCATGTTCATTGCAAATTTATGCTCTTAGTTTTTGTAGCTGTTACTGTGCTTCTGCCTGTACTTTGTCACATACTGGTAGGGCTCTTCAGAAAAGTGAGATTATAGTTTGACATTTTTGCTAGGTTAAGAGTGGGCTGGGCAAGGCAGCCCTGACATCACAATGTGGGAGGTCCACTGGCTCTTCTATAAAGCATGCAAATCAGGCGGGGATTACATCACTTTGGTGGAGGAAACTTCCCGGTAGCTAGAGCAAGAGCTCTGGCAGATGTGACATCATCATTTCAGAGCCAGCTAGAGATTTTTCAACTTGGTTTTCAAAGTGAAAGTAAAACAGTATGGAAAGGTAGGAAGCCTAACAGGGAAAACAGTTGAGATGATTAGTTTTTAAAGCTGCATGGGTGATTTTTTGAGGCTGTAATCCACGGTGGTGCAGTGGTAGCATTGTTGCCTCACAGCAAATGGTTCTCCCGTTCGATTCTCAGCTAGTGTGCGGAGAGTGCCTTCTGTGTGGAGTCTGCATGTCCTCCCCGTGGGTCGAGTGGCGTTCCAAAAGGCATGCGTGAATGGGCGTGCCTTCGTTGAAGGTTGGGCATCGAGCTGGCAACTCGGCATCGTGAAAATCTACTGCCAATCATTAGCGGACCGGAGTTCTGCTGTGGCAAACCCTAACCGGGAAAAGCCGAAAGACAACAACAACATCAATGAACAGGGACTAAAAGAGACAGCAGGTTGAGCAATCTGCTTTAGTATCTCATTGTTGTCCTTTAATCAGACTTTGATTCCAGCATCTTAAAATTTATTAGATATGGCAGTGGAAATTACGGTTCTTTACTTTCCAGGAAAAAAATATTTCATAATTTCAGGTAGGAGTTGCTGCCAGATCAAGCATCATCTATTAATTCATTCTATGAGAATGGTATCCCTAAGTAAAGCACAGGACACTGTCAGGTTATGCACCTATCTCTGCTCTGTACTGGGACAGTTTGCATGTGGGATCTGGATATCTCTGTGTAATAATTTAATTCTTAATGCTTTCACTTAGATTTAGGGTTGGATGCATCAGTGACAATAGGACTGAGGGATATTATTACAACCAGCTAAGCTTTCAATGTGTGCATTAGTCTAGGATATGGACACTTTCAAAAGCTGTGAAGCAATCTTGGCAGCAACTTTTGAAATCGTAAATAAAGCATCAAAAGAATTAATTTGTTTTACCTACAAGTAACCTCAGGGTTTGTTATATAAAACGATTGGTATGTGATTGGGACTAATCAAGCTACATGGTGTTGGCAAAAGGTTTGCCTTAACTTAAAAAAGATTATTTGACATTCTGCTAATTGTTTCAAAAGTTGCAGTTGAGCTTTTGGTGTGTGGGGTATTGCTATGGGCACTGAGCCCCCTTTAGATTTCAAAAAATTAGAGACTGGACTGTGTCCATTTGATTTATAATGGAGGAAACACAGAGAGAAAAATGGTTGCATGGGTTTATAGTATACTGGTATGAGCAGTTTTTTAAGCAATTAAAAGACGTAAATTAGGTCTTAATAGGACTCAGCACAAACCAGAGTAATTGTTTCTCTGTACTGCATTTTGCAGTCCAGGTTATCTGAACAGCGTGATTTTCTCTGCTGTGAAGCAATTTTTGAATTCCACTTGTGAACAATTTGTCCTGTAAATAAACTCTTTTGTTTCTGAAACTGTCAGCTCAGCTTTTATTACAGTGATGTTTTTTAGCACACTTTGCAAAATATATGCAATTCAAATAAGCTTATTTTATCAGAAGTTAGCGGAAAATACAAAATTACATAAAAAGTCAATATGTGAATCTGCCTTATGGTCTACTGTAAGAAATGCTGAAATTAAATTAAAGTAGATCTGGAAAACACAGTAATAAGGTCATTAATACTGCACAGTTTGCATGGTGCAGCTTAGACCTTATTATAATCCCAAAGCCTTTTTTTCCTGTGTTCTTACCAATAACCCCCAGTGGCATGTTTTTCAGAATTATTCCCCAGAGTACATTATCTTGCACTGAATTTTAGTTGTAACTTGTCTGTCCAATACAATCTCAAGAGGACACAGTTAATGGTGCTTTATCATCACTAATCATTATCTGTATTTTAGCATTTCCACTAAACAGGTTTACTTTATTTGCCAACCTAGCATTGTATCAAACACACACAGATGGACACACACACACACACACACACACACACACACACACACACACACACACACACACACACACACACACACACACACACACACACACACTTATAAGTTTGATAAATAGGGAAGTGAACTGGTCCACAGACCCTTTCCAGTCACGACCTGGGAACAGTTGTGCATATAAATACAAGAAGGTATACTAGAGGTAACATATGATAAGGGAAACAGACTAACAGATAGAAGTTTATTGCAGACAGTGTGTTGAAAAGTTCTGACCAATAAGCAGTCAGTGAGGTACTCCATTCATGGCATCCTTGTCCCTCACCAGCACTGTTTTATTTCTGTTATCTAGCACAAAACCACTGCTACTACCTTGTACACATCCCCAAACCCTTTGAGTGTTACATAGTTTCCTGTGTGGTACCAAATCAAATGCCTTGGTGAAATCCAGGCATACCACCTCTACCAGGTAAACTATATGAAGTAGAGTATTTACTGACACTGACATCAGTGGGATTTTGTTTTTGAAACTATAAGTCTTTACTTAAAAAAATAACTTGTTATTTTATGTGCATGAGGTTTAGCTGGAGAGCCATCACATTTACTATACAAAGAAACATGTAAACCCAAAATAGTTTTATAGAGAATTTTGAAACAAGGGAAAGGGAATTGAATCACCCAAAAAAGAAGAAAAAGATAAATTTTGGAGAAATATCTATGAAGATCCTGTGGAACATAACAAAGATGCTGAATAGTTAGAAGAAGTAAAAGAAAGAATAAGAAAATGTACAGGATAGGAAATGGGATGAAGTAACGCCCAGAGACATTGAAACAGAGTTAAGAAAAGCTCCTAATTGGAAACCCCAAGTCCAGATGCAGTACCTAACTTCTGGCTAAAAGTATTAACATCTTTACATGAAGATTTAGCCATGAGTAAGAATTATTTTTATGCACACCCCAATCAGAAGCCAACCTGGTTAACAACAGGAAAAGCAATACTCCTTGTCACTTTCGTGTTAGGACATAAATAAACAAGTCTTTGTGGGTTCTGTTCAGGCAGCTTTATTTCATACAAACAGATGACTATTGTTGACTATTGACTGTAACTTAAGTAACTTGTATACAAACTAACAACTGCAATAATGCATCCTCATTCTCTAGCTGCTTTGAGAAAATGGCACTGAGGACTGCACAAGTCTGGAATTTATATGTGCACGTCCAGCCTCACATGCTTCTTAAAGATCTAGCATACACACTTTACACTCTGATCTACATCCTCCCTCTTTGAGAAATAGATCATGCAATTTGTCATGAGATTATTTGACATGCAGAAATCACAGGTAATCTATAGACATGCATTATACAATACTATATATATATATATATATATATATATATATATATATATATATATATATATATATATAATCAAGTCCACGTTGTGTATTTCACACTAGGTTTAGAAACTCATCCATATCGTGTATAAAACTGGGAATTAGATTTAGCAACTGGGACAGTCTCTGCAAAATGGTTGACCTGTGCAATTTTCAAGTCACTTTCTGGAACAGAACCAGACTTTTGAACACATTCTGGTCTGGAAACAGTGTCTGACTTATTCTTTGATTTAGAGTTTGCATCACAGAAACAATGTTGACTGCAATGATGTTGATTCTAGCACAGGAAGAAGATGTTTGTGATTCCTCATATACTTCTTCTTCTTCTTCTTTTGGCTTTTCCCGGTTAGGGGTCGCCACAGCGGATCACCGTCCGCTCATGATTGGCAGTGGAGTTTTACAGTGTTGAGTTGCCAGCCCAGCGCCCAACCTTCCACAGAAGGCACACATGCACACACTCACACCTAGTGCCAATTTAGTGTGTCCAGTCCACCTACAGCATGTCTTTGGGATGTGGGAGGAAACCAGAGCACCCGGAGGAAACCCACGCGACCACAGGGAGGACATGTAGACTCCGCACAGAAGGCACCCCAGCTGAGGATCAAACCAGAGAACCTCTTGCTGTGAGGCGGCAACGCTAACTGTTGCACCACCGTGGCTGCCCTGTGATTCCTCATATACTCCACACCGGAATTTACCAAGTAGGATCTTAGTGTGGCACAGATGCCTGTAATCTGGCCTATTTGATCAAAACCTCTTGTAATCTGGACTCATACCATCTCTCCTTTCCTCAATGGACGAAATAATCAGCTCAATCTGTCATAACTAGATTTCTGGATATTACGCTTCTTAAACAATTGAGCCTTGATGGTTTTATTGTTTTTAGGTGTAGACTACAACAAACCTGAAGAAATAGGTAGTGCAGTCCTAGTTGGCTTGGAAAGTAGTCTTTGAGCAGGTGAACCAAGAATATCATCACTGGGTATGTTTCTGAGATTAAGCAAATTCAAGAATACATTGTTACTGTCACGCTTTGACTTTTCAAATAATTGCTTTGCACTCTGTACTGCACATTCAGCTACACCATTGGATCGAGGATATTCAGGACTACAAGTGACATGTACAAAGTCTCATTCTTTTGCAAATTTCTGAAACAACTGGCCAGCGAATTGAGCACCATTGTCAGGAAAAAGTTTGTGTGGACTACCATGAACTAAGAAATGACATTTCAACTTAGTAATAACAATAGTTGAGGTTAAGAGTGGTAGTAGATCAATCTCAGACCAATTCAAATAAGAGTCTACCAAAACTAAGTAGTGTTGATTGTTCCACTCAAAGATGTCAGTTGCTACTGTAGACCAAGGTAGTTCAGGAATTGGATTTAGCTAAAGTGGTTCTCTTTGCAAACGCAATCTAGTACTATTGCATACTGAACAAGGAGAAAGAATTCGATCAATGTCTTTTGATAATGAAGGCCAAACTACCAATTCTCTTCCTCTTCTCTTAGTGGATGTGGATCCTGGGCGACCATGATGCAAAATCTGAATATAGTTGTGCTGTAAGGCTGAAGGAACAACAATTTTAGGACGTTTGAAAATAATGCCATCTTCCATCAACAATTCATCTCTGCAAGGAAAATATGCTTGCACCTCAGGTGATATACTACATTGCTTTGACAGCCATCCGAGATTAATATAGTGACTGAGCTTCTGTGAAATTGGATCAGTCTGAGAGTGACCCTTAACTCATCAAGTCTAGTCATGGAAAAATTAAGCACTGACATCACATCAAAGTCAAAAGTGTCTGCATCAAGCTGCTCTGTTGCATTTCTGGGAGATTTGGATAAAGTATCAGCCAGACAGAGCAATATACCTATATTGTAGACCAATCTGAAATTATACTTTTGCAATTTGGGCATCATTCTTTGTAATCTCGCTGGAGTGGAATGCATAGGCTTCTTTAGAATAGTAACTAGAGGTTGATGATCAGTTACAATCTGAATAGCTTGACCACTGTTTAAGAAGCATAATCATGAAACTTGGAGCATGCAGATACTATAGCCAAAAGCTCTTTCTCAATTTGAGTATACTGCATCTCCATTTGGGTTAGTATTCTAGATGCATAGGCTACTGGTCTGCCCTCTTGAAGTATAACTGTGCCTAGGCCAAATTTTGAAGCATCACAGAAAATAACTGGAATCTGATGTTATCTAGTCACCATTCCTCATGTTAGGGTCTTAGATCCGATATCGGATCCGAGCCGGCAGACACAGACAACAGCTTAGCTCAAGCTCCTCCCCTCCCATAATGCTCCACTGCCCTCCAATCCCTCAGATCTCGTTTGCCACTTCAGTAAGATAGACGCAGATTGCTCAGCTCCTTGATGTAAGTGCATCCTGGGATAATTTTTTGTTATTGTGTTATTCCATTTTTCTAGCATTTGTGATAGTTATCCTACCTCTATATTTCCTCCCAGTTGGTTGTTTGATCTTTTCCTTGGCACCCTTTTCCCGTGTTTGTTGTGTTTTTTTTATGTACTGTGTTGGCCTAGCTAGAGTAGCAATTTTAAGTAGTAGTAAGTGGTTGGTGAGTGTTTCGGACGGTCTTGTTTTGAGTTTCCGAACTTTGGCTTGTCTTGGACTTCGATAAAGGTTTTTCCCCTAGGTTGGTTATGTTGCATAAATGCTTGGATTTTAAAAGATGCTCTTCATGTGGTCAGAAAATGCCTATTTCTGACTCACCCAAGGAGTGTCTGTATTGTCTCGGCGGTAACCACCTTGAGGTGGAGTGTGGCATTTGTGCCACCTTCAATCCTAGAACCTTGGTTGACCATCGTAACAAATTGCTTATAAAAGGTTTAGTCAAAGGAGGCCCCTTGGTCACTGGTTCCCCAGCCAAGGCGAGCTCCTCAGGGGCTAGAAAGAGGATTCCTGTGGAGGAGGCCCCATCCAAACGTCCCAGGTTGTCTGATCCTAAGTCCTCAGATCCGGCTTCAGCCAGGGCAGTTTCGGATCCAAGATCCTCAGGTCCCAGAACATCCAGGGAGTCTACTCCTGGATCCAAGGGTTTGGATCCAAAGCCTTTGTTTTTGACTCCTTTGGCTCCCTCTCCTGGATCCAGGGTTCCGGATTCCAGACCTTTGGATCCGAGGGTAGGAGTCATGCCCACAGATCTGACCCTCTCGGATCTGAGAGATTCAAGGGTTGTTATTTCAGATACTTAGTTGATATCAGCTCTGATTAGGTCAGATTGAACAGTTGTGCTAGAGCCAATTGTAGTGGAGGATCTTCCCTTGGATCCCTTGTCTTCAGTGCAGGCCCTGTCTTCTCCTAGTTGGTCTCACTCTAGGGAGCACAAGAGAAGACCTTCAGGCTCCAGGCACAGCTCTCCCAGCAGGTCCTCCATATCCTCCCGATCTTCCAGCAGTGCCCTTCCTATGGATATGGACAGGATGATGCATTGGGGCTTCTGGCTTCCCCGGCCCACAGGTCGGGAATCCAATCTCCCACTTCCCATTTAACCGCTCCTCATCCAACCAGTGGCTTGGATTCTCAGGGACTGTTGAGTGCGGCAGAGGCTAGGGGATTGCCGGGGTCCTGTTTGGGCCCTTACCTAGTGGGATCGGTGGTTGGTACTGCTCCTGTCCCCCCAGGACAGACCACCCCCCTGGTCAGGGCTGTCGACCTGGGGTCCATGGAGTTGGATTTGGGCCTGGAATTTTCATACAGGTCTCTTCCCCTGGGTGCCTTGACCTTTGATAGCTCTGGTCCGGAGCTGTCCGGTGGAGTGGGGAGTTGGGGGGTCTACCTTCTCTTCTGCTAGGGTATTATCAGCAGGAGAGGGGGATGGGACCTCCTCCAGCCCTTCTGCTTTCCGGGCAGGGAAAAGATCCTTTTCTGTGATCAAAGCTGCCTCCCCCACACATGGTCATCCTACCCAGCCTCATTATCTAAGCAGGCCGGGTCATCCTGCTTCTGGTCAGCCCATCCGTCCTAGCCTCCAGGAGGGTATCTCCCCCTCAGGGGTCCCCTCCTCTTCTGAGTCTTCCCCTCAGCCTCCAGTGGATGAAGTTCCCAGGAAGAGGACATGTAAGAGGAGACATCTTGACTCCCCTATGAAGTCCTTAACCGAGAATTTGGATGCTGATTAAAGAGATGCGTCCCCGAGATCTCTGCCAGAGGACAACTGTTTTGGAGACATACTCGAAATCCTCAAGGCCACAGGTGGTTGGTTTGCCCAGTCCCTGTCCTCGGAGGAAACCGTATTTCTGGAGGCTTTCGGTACAGGCCCATCTACCTCTTGGGTGTCCCCCCCTGCTGGTCCTCTTATTGATCTTGTGGCCAGCAGGGCTTGGAAGGAGCCAGATACCGTGGAGCCAGTGCCAAAGAAAGTGGACAAGTTTCTCAGTCCCTCACCAGATAAAACCTTTTGGTCCAAAGCGGTCCCGATTGATGTCATTGTGATGGTCGCTGCCACCAAAAAGGAATTGGCAGAGCAGAGTTCTTCTGTCCATCCTCCCAATCATGAATCAAGAGCTCTGGACAGGTTTGGAAAGCTGATGTTCACCTCGGCTGCCTTTAGCCTGTGAGCATTAAATTATCTTGCACATTTACCCGCCTCCAGAGGGATTTGATAAAGGAACTGTCTACTTCCCCCTGTGGGTCCATGTTTGAGCAGGAATTCAAGGTAGTTTCTCCGAAGTTGTCAGCCCTTCATTCAGTTGCAAATTCGTCCATGAGGCTAATCTCCAATGATGAGGAAGGGCCCTCACGGGTGGTGGGCTTGGGCATCGCCATTAGGTGTCATGCCTGGCTGCACCAGAGCGGGTTTGCAGCGGCCTTCAAGACGTCATTTATTAACGCCCCCTTTGATGTTTCCACTCTCTTGGTCCCAGTGTGAAAGAGATGATATGTTGTCCATATCTCGCCTTCGTTCTTGCTGTTTGGGTTTGAAGTCAACCCTCACCTCCAACTCAGCTGTATACTATAGCTCAAGAGCTTTTACTGGCTTGAGGCTAGCCCCTATTCCAGCATGCCTAGCAGTAGTTACCCAGATCTCATTTGCCACTTGCAGTGTCGAGATTGTGGATACTGGCTCAGGCTAAGTGTTTTTTTTCTTATATTTTTGAGCAAAAATGTTCTAGTTTAGCTTAGGTAATTTGTTAATGGTAGTTGTCCTTAGCACTTCAATCTGTCCCTATCCTGACTTGTTTTTGTTTGAGATTAATTTTTTTTCTCTCTGGCCTTTCCTCTCTTTCAAACCCATTTAAATTAGAGGGTTTTTTCTTCCCCTCCTTACCTTTATCTTTTAAGGAGTTGCCGTTTAAGTTAGAGGCTCTCCTTAGATGGGAATTCGCCGTTTAACTTAGAGGCTCTCTCCCCTTCTCTTTTTTCCTTGTCTGTTTAAAAAAATATATGTATATATAGAATATTGTTTGTCTGTTGTTACCGTAGTTTTTTCTCTTTGTCTAGCTATACAGAGTGCTTCTTAGTGTTATTGCATAGTCTTCTTACTAGCAGTCTATAGTCTTACAGGATCCTACAGACAAGGCAGCTTCTCAGCTCGCGACCTTGAATTCAGTGGTTAACTCCTCCATGTGGCTCATTTCTTATGCAGCCAATGGGTCGAGTAGGGCGGCAGGCACAGGGGTAGCCTTATGCAGACACTCCAGGATGCACCTTTGTCATTTTGCGGAGACCTTCAAGTCTTCCTTTACCAATGCCTCCTTTAACAGCTCATCCCTGTTCGGGCCTCAGGTAAAAGAGACTCTTACCAGGTGTGAACAGGATGGCAAAACTCTCTCTGTTGTGGGAGTACGTTTTTCTGCTCCATCTAGGCCCTATCCTAAGGGCCAGAAGAGTGGAAAAATGTGGTTCCAGAAATCCCAGGGAGTTTCGCCTGACACACATGGAGAATTTTCCCCCAGGGGCAGAGGGGTCCGCAGAACCAGGGCGACAGAGATACCTTCTCTGGTAGGCCCTTCCAGTGCTCCTGAAGGGAGGCCTGACTATACAACTCCAGAGACAGTCGGGGGAAGATTATCCTCGTACCCAAAAGCCTGGCAGACAATCACAGAAGATACATGGGTACTATCCATAATATCCAGAGGTTACAATATCCCCTTCTCACTACTTCCCCTATCAAAAGGACAATACTCTATCCAAGATGTTCCACCCAGTCTTTGGGATCAAGCAAACATGGAGTTTCAAAGGTTGCTAAGAAAAAAAAGAGTCATCCAGGAAGTCTCCACAGACCAAATTGGATCTGGAACTTACTCAAAGATTTTTTTAGTTCCAAAGAAAATGGGGGACTGGAGACCTATTTTGGATCTCAGCAGGCTGAACAAGTCAGTCAAGAAAACAAAGTTCTGGATGGTAACACTGCAGTCCATTCTTCCCTTTCTGGGACAGGACAATTGGATGTGCTCTATCAATCTCCAGGACACGTACTACCATATAAAAATGGACAGATGGTCAAGGAGATATCTACACTTCTGTCTGGGAGCCAGTCACTATAAGTTCAGAGCTCTGCCCTTTGCTCTCACCACAGCCCCCAGGGTGTTCACCAAATGCATGGCAGTAATTGCGGCTCACCTGAGGTGTCAAGGATTCCGTGTGTTTCCATATCTAGATGACTGGCTCCTTACTGCCACCACTGAGCATCAACTAATCAGGGCAAGGGAATACACAATCCACTCTTGTTCTCAACTTCGGATCAGTGTCAACTACAAAAAATCTGCATTGTTGCCTTGTCAATATATTACCTTTATAGGGACAGATTTAGACACAAGGGCCATGATAGCAAAGCTGCCTCAAGAAAGAGTATTAACGATCCGTCGCCAAATTCTCATAGTGTTCACACAAAAGAGGATTCAAGCAAGATTTGTCCTGAAGGTCCTGGGTTCTATGGCAGTGGCAATCACTCTGGTCTCTATGGCTCACTTCCACATGAGAATTCTACAGTGGCTTCTATTTGCACAGTGGTTATTCCAGGATTTACCCATGTCACATCAGATTCTGATCATGGAATCATGCAAGAGGGATATGGAGTGGTGGCTTCACTCCCCTATGGTGACAATAGGCAGGCCATTTCTACCCCCCAACCTGTAGCCATAGTGACCACAGATGCTTCCCAGATAGGGTGGGAGGGGCATTATCTCGGACAGACTATTCAAGGGACTTGGCAGGAACATGAGTACCACTTTCACATCAATGTCCTGAAGATGAGAACAGTGCTACTGGCGTTGCAAGCACTTCAGGACTCTCTAACTACAGTGACTATAGCAATTCATATGGACAATATGTTGGTAGTACGGTACATCAACAAACAGGGTGGAACCAGGTCTTATCCCTTGTGTCGAGAGCCTCTACGAGTTTGGCAGTGGGCAATGTCTTCTCAATGCTTTCTGGTTGCAATGCACATCCTGGGGAAATCCACTGTGATAGCAGACAACCTCAATTGGGCTATCCTGATGCTTCCCGAGTGGTCCCTGAAGCAGAAAGTTGCAGACTTGATTTTTTGCAAATGGGGCCAGCCATGCTGTGATCTGTTTGCCATCCCCCTCAATAACAAATGCCCTCAGGGGGACAGTCACCCAGGGACACATTTGTTCATGATTGGCACCCGGGACTGCTTTCCACCTTTCCACCTTTTCCCCTGATCCCCAAGGTTCTTCAGAAAGCACAGTCATTGGGTTGCAAGTTAATCCTCATTGCCCCTTACTGGCCTCTTCAGATATTGTTCCCATTCCTTTGGCCTCACCTGCAAGGGGAGCCTTGGATCCTAGACCCAGTGCCAGATCTTTTGAGGCATCATTCGGGGTCTCTCCATCCTTCCATTCAAACTCTCAAGCTCACAGCTTGGTTTCTCCACTTCCGGTCTTAGCCAGGCTTCCTGATGTTTCCCCAGCAGTTCAGCACATTTTGATTTCCTCCCATAAGCCCACTACTAGGAGACTTTATGCTAGTAAATGGAAGAGGTTCTCTTGTTGGGCAGGCAAAAATCAGGTTGATCCCTTTACTGCTCCCATTACAAAGATTCTTGAATTTCTCACTGAAACATTTAACCAAGGAGCAGCTGCAGCTACTATCCAAGTTCAGTTAGCTGCCATTTCAAATTTCCATATGGGAGGAATGGGTTCCAGTATCATGTCCCATAGGTTATGCAAGGCTTTCCTAAGAGGTACAACCCTATTAAGACCGCCGATAAGAGAACCTCTTCCCCCTGGAATATAAATTTAGTTTTAGACGCTTTGATTCTTCCTCCCTTCGAACCATCTGCTTCTTGTCCACTCAAATGTCTGACTTGGAAGACCCTTTTCTTGGTTGCAATTACCTCAGCTAGAAGGGTCTCAGAATTACAGGCCTAATCTATTCATTCCCCTTACTTGATTTTCCATAAAGATCGGGTTTCTCTCAGAACAAACCCCTCTTTCTTACCCAAGGTATGTTCTGTCTACAATCTGAATCAATCCATAAAGCTTCCTGTGTTCTTCCCCAATCATGGCAACAAGGCCGAGTATAAGCTTCATCAATTGAATGTTCATAGACAGTTACATTTCTATTCACACAGGACCAAGGAATTTAGAAAATCTGATCAATTGTTCATATCCTTTGCGGACAATAAAAGCAGTTGTGCGGTCTCAAAGGTGACTATCAAAGTGGCTTTCAGACACTATAAAACATGTCTATGGGTTGCGTAAACAAACACTTCCAGGGAAAATTAAAGGACACTCAACAAGGGCCTTGTCTACCTCTATTGCCTTTCAAGCCAGATCGCCTTTGGATTTGATCTGTGCAGCAGCTACATGGGCTAATCTTCATACCTTTATCACTCATTGCAAAGTAGATGTGGCCTCCTGGAACAGGGCATACTTTGGTTCCACAGTCCTGAAGAGTTTTTTCCAGTGAGCCACCCAAGAATCAGGTGCTGGGGACACTGTTCCAAACAGCAAAAATGAAGGTGAGCTATGGACAACATAACATAAAGAAGTTATATACTCAACATAACGTTCCATGTTTATTGTCCTTGATTTCACCTTCCTTCTTGCGTTCCTCCCTCCTTCCCCCTTCCTGGAGGATCGAGAGGAATCCTTTGTTTTGTAGGCTATACTGGCTGGGTTTCCTTTATACCATACCTTATGGTCAGTCTCAGTCTACTACTATTACTGTTGTGGAGGGATCACACCTTTATTTGTAGGTATCATTGGATATGTAAAGTAGAGTATATCTCTTGTCTATTTATACAGTCTAGTGTTGGGTTATCACAAAAGAGATCTGGGTAACTACCGTTAGGCATGTTGGGATAGGGGCTATCCTCAAGTCAATTAAAGCTCTTGAGCTATAGTATATGGCCAAGTTGGAGCCGAGGATCAGCACCGAACCCAAACAGCAAGAAGGAAGGCGAGATCAAGGACAACAAACATGGAACATTATGGTGAGTACATAGCTTCTTTTTAACCCACAGTGAATAGGAAGGGAAGACTTTTTCAGCCATTGGGATCAGGTTTTCTGCCCCTCAGAGGTCCTTTTCTAAGACTCAGAAGGGGAGTAAAAAAATGTGGTTTCAGAAGGCACAGTTTTTCTTCCAGGATGTTCAGGAGGATTCCTCTTCCAGGGGCCAGGGAAGAGGTTTCAGTGGTAGACGTCGCCCTAGGGGCAGGGGAGGTGCGCAAAATCAAGGTTCCAGGAAGCCCTTCTCTGAGAAACCTTTGCAGCATCCCTGAGACGTTGCCTGATTGTCTTCCCTGGAGGCAGTCAGGGGTCAGTTATCTTTGCACCCTCTAGCCTGGGCAAGCATTACAAATTATCAATGAGAGCTAGCAATTACATCTAGGGGGTATTGCATTCCCTTTTTGGAAGTTCCCCCCAAAATCCAGAACTCTTCCAGACATGCCAGTTAGGAAGAGTTGGCCAGACAGGAGGTTGTGAACCTTCTTCAGAAAAGAGCCATCCATGAGGTCCCCACAGGGCAGGGAGGATCTGGAACTTATTCCCATTTCTTTTTAGTTCCAATGAGAACAGGGGACCTATGTCCTATTCTGGATCTCGGTTGCATGAACCTGTTCATACAGAAGTCAAAGTTTCGGATGGTCACTGTGCAGTTGATTGTGCCCCTCTTGCACAGCAATTACTGGATGTGCTCAGTGGACCTCTAGGACGTGTACTACCATATAAAGATGGCTCAACGGTCCAGGAGATTACTCCGCTTTCACCTGGGAGCCGATCAGTTTCAGTTCAGGACCCTGCCCTTTGACCTCAGCTCAGCCCCCCAGGTGTTCACCAAATGCATGGTAGTGGTGGCAGCTCATCTCCGGCTGCAGGGAATCCAGGTTTTTCCCTGTTTGGACGATTGGCTCCTGACGGCCCCTACATGGCATCAGCTATTGGACAACATTCACACCTTACTCTCCCTGTTTCATCAGTTGGGCATTATAGTGAACATAGCCAAATCCTCTTGGATTCCAACCCAACATCTGGAGTTCATAGGCACCCTGTTGGATACCACCATGCAGATCAGAGCCCTTCCTTTTTGCTGGGTGTCTCTTTTTTATGCCCAGGTTCAGGTTCTGCTGGAGAAAACATGTCCTCTGGCTTCACTCATTCTCAGAGCTCTAGGATCCATGGCAGCTGCCATTTATTTGGTATTAATGGCTTGTTACCATATGAGAGTTCTTCAGTGGACCTTTGCAGTTCAGTGGTCAGCATTGCTGCATCCACTGTCATTAGCCACTCGTCCCACTCCAGTGTGTCAAAAGCATCTTTCGTGGTGGATTCGCTCACCAGACCTTCTAGCGGGCAGGTAATTCGCTCCACCGATTCCTATGGCAATGGTCACCTTGGCCGCTTCCCTCCTAAGGTAGGGGGGACATTTCCAGGGACAGATGGTCTAAGGGACATGGTCGCCATCAGAGACCAAACTGCACATCAACTTTCTGGAGATGAGGGCAGTCCTTTTGTCGTTGCAAGACTTTTAAGATTGCCTCCCTCATGGAATGATTGCAGTTCTGTTGGACAACATGGCAGTTGTTTGGTATATAAATAAGCAAGGGGGCACACTTCTTATCTGCTGTGTCATGAGGCCACGAGGGTCTGGGAATGGGCGATGGCCACGGGGAGCTTTCTCATTGCAACACACATTCCCAGAGCATCCAACATATTGGCAGACAAATTGAGCAGGGCTATCTTGACCTCTCATGAGTGGTCCTTGAATCCAGTGGTGGCTCAACAGATCTTCCATCAGTGGGGTTATCCGAGCTGTGATCTGTTTGCATCTCCTCTCAACCACAAGTGCAGCAACGTCTTTGCATTAATCCCCCCAGATGGGGAATTCCCCCAGGGACATGCTCACCCACAATTGTCCTCTGGGTTTCCTGTATGCCTTTCCTCCTTTGCCTTTAATTCCCAAAGTACTTCAGAAAGCCAGACACCTTGAGTCAATTGATCTTCATTGCCCCCTTCTGGCCTCGGCAGGTGTGGTTCCCCCTTCTACGGTCTCACTTGAGGCATCGACCCTGGGTGCTCGATCCAATTCCGGATCTTTCATTCATCTGTCTCTATTCCCGCTCCTGAACCTTCAGACCTTGTGTCTGACAGCGTGGTATGTCCAATTCCGGTGATTTTGGCTAAGTCAGGGCTAGCTTCACCCATAAAGGATATTATTCTTGCTTCCACTAGGAAGGTTTATTCCAGTAAATGGAAGAGGTTTTCGATTTGGGCAAAGAATAAGAATCTGGACCCCTTCTCTGCCTCTCTTCCTGAGAGTCTTCTCTTTTTGACCTCTCTTTTTAAGGAAGGGGCCAGTTTTTCCACAATCAAGGTTCAATTGGCAGCAATTTCGAATTTTCACCTTAGTGGTGATTCTGCCTTTTCTTCTCACCTCTGTAAGGCCTTTTTAAAAGGTGTTTTTCTCCTACGGCCTCCTGTGAAGCATCCATCTCCTCCGTGGGATTTGACTTTGGTCCTGCAGGCATTGAAGAAAACAACCTTCAAACCGGCGGCATCTTGCGATATCAAATTTCTTTCTTGGAAGACTGCCTTTTTAGTGGCGGTAACTTCAGCGAAGAGAGTTTCGGAGCTGCAAGCTCTTACTATCAAGCCACCTTACTTAGTTTTCCATAAGGACAGAGTGTCTCTGAAGCCATATCCAGCCTTCATGTCTAAAGTGGCCTCAAGAACAAATCTCAATAAATGCATTAATCTACCAGTATTTTTTCCTAACTATACTAATAAAGGAGAATATATCCTGCACACCTTAGATGTTCATCGTCAACTTCATTTTTATCTACATAGAACGCAAGAGTTTAGACATTCAGACCAGTCATCTGTAGTCTTTTCTATGAATAGAAAGGGCAGAGGAATTTCAAAAGTCACAGTCTCCCACTGGATTCTGCTATGTATTTCCTTCATTTATTCTTCAGAAGGTATTCCCTTGTCTGCACCAGTGAGGGCTCACTCCACCAGGGTGGTTTCTACCTCAACTGCATTTGCAGATCGTTAATCTTTATATAATATTTGTGGAGCAGCAACGTGGTCTTCTCCTCATTCATTCATTCCCCACTATAAGTTGGATTTAGTTTCTAGAGAAAGGGCTTCCTTTGGCTCCATGGCTCTTCAGCATGTCTTTCCTTGAGACATTCCAGGATTTAGGTAGCTGGGGACTCTGTCCCTAACGTGAGGAATGGTGACTAGATAACATCAGATTTATAGTTATGTACTTACCATAACTTGGCATCTGTGTTATCTGTAGTCACCATTCATCACTGCCCCACCCTCCAGCCCCTTTCCTGGAAGATTGGTTGGATTATGGTGGCTCTGTTTTGTTGTTAGTGCTTTGGTCTGTCTTCTTTCCTTATGCAAACTCAATCTGGGGGATTGGAGGACAGCAGAGCATTATGGGAGGGGAGGAGCTATTGTCTATGTCTGCCGGCTTGGATCTGATATCGGATCCAAGACCCTAACGTGATGAATGGTGACTACAGATAACACAGATGCCAAGTTATGGTAAGTACATAACTATAATTTGTTCACATTATAGTATCTTAACGTAGGTGGGGTGGCAATTTTCTGCTTAAGGTCTTCAAATGCCTTCTGATGATGTTCCAACCATGACCATGCAACATTTTTGCATAACTCTCTTAAAGATGTTGTCAACTCACTGAAGTCTAGTATAAATTTACCTAAATAATTGACCATGCCTAGACGCTGCTTGCTTGGTCAGGTCAGGTCTGAAGCCTGTACTTGTAAACAAATGTCCTATGTACGTAACTTCTGGAAGTCTGAATTTGCATTTCAAAGGGCTGAGCTTTAAGTTCACTTCACGTGCTTCGTCTAGAACTTTGAGGTTTCTGTCATGCTCTGCTTCACCATTGCCTTTAATCAATAGATCATCTACTATTATGGCACAGGGATAACCCGAAAAAATTGTTCCATTTCCTGTTGGAAGACCTCACTTGTAGAATTTATTGCAAATGGCATCCTTAGAAATCTGTATCTGTCAAACAGAGTACCAAAAGTAGTTAGAAATGAGGATTTGCGATCAAGTAACACTTGCCAAAATGAACTCTTTGCATCCAAAAAGAGAAAATATAGTAGCACTCGGTATTAGAGTTGCAACTTCTTCAACTGTGCGCATTGGATGATATAGTCTCTTTAATGTTTTTTTTTCAAATCTCTTGGGTCAATGCATTTTCTGATTTCATCTGTCTTTTTTGTGAGTGGCTGTCATGGACAACACCCATTCAGTTGGTTCTGTGACTGGACAAATCACACCTTGCTGCACCATCTTATCCAACTGAGCTTTAACTTTATCTTGCATAGCTATCGGAACTCTTCTCGCTGGTCTGACTACTGGGGTGACCTCTGGGTATAACTTCATGGAATATACAACTGGAAGTTTACCTAATTTGTCATCGAAAACATCAGCATACTCTGAGAAAATTGCTTCAGAGAAATATGAACTCAGAACTGCACTCACATGATGAACTTCTTTAGCAAAAGAAAGCAGATTCATTTGTAAACTATCTTTGAGACCCAATAAAGATTTCACTGGTCTTCGGACTACATAGAATAACAAGTTGTAACAGTCCTCAGCCAGATAACATGAAAGTATCGCTGAACATTCGGTTAAAATTTCTTCACCTCCATAAGCAACAAGTCTTGCTCTGCTAGTTACATTGAGTTGTTCATTAGTTCTCACTCTTGCAAATGTGTCTGCTGATATAACATTACTCTTTGACCCAATGTCTACTTTGAGCTCTGTGGATTTTCCGTTGATCTTGACAGTACAAAATACTTTACTTCTTGTTAATAAGTTTACTGCATCAACTCTTTGACCAAGCACTGATACACCATCTACATAGAAAACTGACTGTTTTGACTCTGCTTGATCAACTTGCTTTTGTGCGACCTTTCTTTACAATTGTGTGAGGCTTACTTGATTCACAAAACATTTGGAAATGGTTCCATTTTTTAGACTTGTGAAATTGCTGACCAAATGCTAAGCATGTCTCTCTTTTAGACTCATGATTCGCACCACAATTGTGGCAGTTAACAATAAAGCCAGATTGGGTTTTGCTGATTCATGTTTGTGTTGCACTGAGCTGGCACTGGAGCATGCACTTTTCCTTGAACTTTATAGAAAACCTTGTGGCTTCTTTGGAAATCTTGTAGCTGCCACATGCTTAGGTCTGTTTTTGTTTGTCATGTGTTGCATGCTATAGGTTCATAGGTTCATAGGTAGGTACTAGGCTATCGGCCCTAGGGCCCATACAAGCCTAGCCAAAAAATGTACGCTGGCTTTCGCCACCCAAGAAAATTATTTTCCTGTGCCCCTGTCGAGCAGAGTCACAGAAGTGATCCCCGGGGTGAATTTCCCATTTCCCATCCAATCATCAAGATTTTTCTTGAAGAGTGCTAATGAGGAGCTCTGTTTGACATAGATAGGTAGTCTGTTCCAGAGTATGGGAAGTCTCTGGGACAGGAATCTATCCTCTGGAATAGTGCTATCCACGTTTGTCATGTGTTGCATGCTATCCACATTTGCTCTGGAGCCAACTTGTCACTCGCATGCAGACTTGTATGTTTTTCTGTCACCTCATGGATTTGACAGATCTCTATGGCTTTGCTCAACATTAAATCACTCATGAAGTCAAATCTTTAGCTCAGCAGCAGTATTAATACCACATACAAGCCTGTCCTTTATCAGCTCATCTTTTAGATCACCAAACCGACACGTCTTAGCTCTGTTTCTCAAGTCAGTTATATAAGTTGTAAATGTTTCCCCTGGTTTCTGATCTCTTTTGTAAAACAAATGCCTCTCTAACATAACATTTGTCTGGGGGTTGCACATTTCTCTAAACTTGTGCTTCAAACACTCAGGTTCTTTCCTTGATTTAGCTTGCACAACAATAAGCTGTTTGTATGAAAATATCGTACTCTTGCTCAAATATTCTCTAGTTCTTTGCAACATTCTCATCAAACACAAGTGGTAGGTGTTTTCGAAATCTGTCTGCCATATTAACACATACCAGTGAAGGGGTTTGCGAATAGGCATGAATATACACACATACAGATATGCATGTTTCTGGCATATAAAGAAATTGTCCAATGCCTTTGTGCTGTGAACTTATACTTTCATCGAGCTTATTGGAATTATGTGAATAAACGAACTTGTAGCAGTTTCGAATAACTGGACTTTGCAAAATAAACCCCTCAGGCTTTTCAGTACTTTTACTGGACTTTGCGAAATACCTTCTGGGGCTT